>NW_017672283.1:50259-110649 GCF_001879085.1 Nicotiana attenuata
ATATATATATATATATGTTGTTATTATTGTGTTATTGTGTTGTTGGAGTTATCTTGAATTTGGAGGAAGTATAGGGGAGATGCTGCCCGTTTTTATACAAAATAAGCTTGTCGTCCGTTGTGCGATAGTTGTACCTTTCATAACTTGATGATAGTGTTATTATCATTATCGTAGATTAATGTGTGAAGAGGCGAGTTTAACTTGGTGATTGGAAAGATTGTGATAAGGTATGTTATGGCACTTCCTTCTTTCTTTTGGCATGATCTAAAGTGAAATGAATACGCTATTTCATAACGGATCTACTCCTAGCAACTAAGGTTGTCCTTGTTGTTCTTTCCTCATAATGTTATTCTAAGCAAGTATGTATGATCCTTCAATCCTACTGAGGTTCATATTGATGGTATGGATGTACATAATGTTAATCGAAGGTGCAACGACCATACGTTACTCCGAAAGGTTTAGAACGTGATTCCATGAGTCCAGCATGCATTATATATAGTATCTATTTTACTCTACCGAGCCGCGCTATAGTTGGCCGGGTACGGCACCTATTGTGCAACCACTGATCAGTTGGGTTTACCGAGCTCCACGTGGCCGGGTACGATTCTACCGAGCCTTATGATGGTCAGGTATGTTTTTACCGAGTCCTCTTTGAGGCCGGGTACGATATGATGATGATGATGCCCATAGAGGAGAATGTTTTCGAAAGTTTATGTATATATATGTATTATGCATTTCATATCAGTAGCCCCAGAGGCACTCAAATGTTACAGGTTGTATCTCCTCTATCTCTCTTTACATTACTGTTCTTGTTTATGCTTTCCTGCCTTACATACTCGGTACTTTATTCGTACTGACGTCCCATTTGCCTGGGGACGCTGCGTTTCATGCCCATAGGTCCCGATAGACAGGTTGACATTCCTCCTAGTAGGCTATCAGCTCAGCGGAAGGTGTTGGTGCACTCCACTTGTTCTGAGTTGCCTATTTGGTCAGTATGATTTGGACATGTATTGATTGGTATGGCGGGGCCCTTTCCCGACCTTTATGATATGTATGTACTCTTAGAGGCTTGTAGACAGATGTCATGTATATGAAAGATTGTATGGCCTTGTCGGCCTATGTTGAGTGTACGAGTGTTCATTTTGGTCTTATAGGACTGTATGTCACAATGTATAAGTTTGTCTTACATGGTGGGTCGTCCTATGTCAAGTATTCCCTTATGTTTTATTCTGGTTATATCATGACGGCCCTTCCGGCCCATTTACCCATGATGGTATGATAAGAAAGATACGTCATGTTGGTACTCGGTTGAGTAAAGTACCGGTTGCCTTTCGCGGCCCTCCAATTTGGGTCGTGACAAAAGTGGTATCAGAGCAGTTTTGTCCTAGGGAGTCTACAATCCACGTCTCGTAGAGTCTTGTTTATAGGTGTGTTGTGCACCACACTTATTAGCAGGAGGCTACAGGGCATTTAGGACTGTCACTCTTTCTTCTTTTTCTAGATCGTGTGGTAGAGCTCAGTTGTAAGAATTCAAACTCCTAAATTCTATTTTGTTCGTAATACAATGATACCTATATCTAGAAAGACAGTTGGTAAGAGATCGAATGTGGCTGTGGAAGAGTTGATCAGACGAACTCAATTTTTCATCATGCTTATGATGAGTAAATATGAGGTCTTCAGTAGATCATGTGTGTACTAAGACGTGTAAGCTTCTTTATAACGATCCCTAAGGAATGAATATCTATCCATCCATATGGTAAAAAGCAATAAGAGAATCAGAAGGTAGATACGAGTTTCAACAAGTAAAAGAAGCAAGGTGAAGAAGGATACGACGTCCCAGTTAGTGAAGATTATCAGTATTTACAATTCAGGTAGAAAAGTATAAACATTTTGAGTTACTTTCAATAGTAACAAAGATATATACAATTGACCACACCCATCTCAATTATGCCCTATGGGAGCTAATATATATAGTTTAAGAGAAAGATGGGATATCAGGATCCAGCTTGGGTTAGAGTAACCCAAAATGGTGGAATGAGCCGCGAGAGCCAAAGGTGAAACAATGTTTTTTGAAGTTTTCAGAATAATGTGATAGACAGAAGTATTAGCAGGAGAATAAGAAGAGAGTAAATGAAGTATTATGAGTAAGGTATGATAAATGGGTGATAACGGTAAATCAAACAAAGGTAGGATGATAGAGTCTATGGTCAAGTGAAGGAAAAGACAAGAGATGACAGGCTTTGAGACTATAAAAGAGTATATGCCATAAAGCCATATCCTTATTTCGAGAAATGAGTTGGTGACTCCAACATGATTACTAGAAAGCTAAGTTAGACCCCCCAAAGTAATAGAGATCAACATAGGCTAGTAAACAAAAAAAAATCGAACATGATAGGGACCAGAGGATTCGATAATAGTCGACATCGCGAGATCTTCAGAGACCATGTTCCAACAAAAATAGAATGTATAACGGAAGAATAACCTTTAAAGGTCAATCAGGAAGACGCTTCCCTAAAGTAAGCAATATGAGCAAAGTTATGCTTAAGGGACTAAGTGTGCCGGTTACATTAGGTGTCACCCTCGCGCGTAAGGAATTCGGTTATCCGTAGTAGAGAAGGGTTACCTCAAGGCGAGTAAGAGTCAGTGAAGATGTGAAAAGAAGCCAAAGATGAAGAGGTAAACCATATATAGGTAAATCTTCATAGCATTAAATGCTAGTACTCCCCTAAAGGGGGGGAAAGATGGTTTGATATGATAGTAAGTCGGAGTTATGTAGTTCAAGTAACTATGGAATAGTAAAGAAAGAATGCGGTAAAAAGGCGAAAGGAATGAGATTACATTTATTCAGATCCTACAGATATGTTACGACTCTAGAACATTATTCAAGCACGATGTCCGGAAGAAGCAGTAAGGGTTCCCGACCAGGATGTTATTGATACTAAGTGCGAATGAACACTTGATACATAAGGATCTAGTGTGAGAGGTAAGTTAAGACAAAGGAAACAACCCAAGAGAGATTATGCGGAATATAGATATGAGAATGGATCAACGAGTATTTAGTAGTCGATTCAGGAAAAGCCTAGTTATGGCTAGACAAGAGGATACAGATAAATCAGCAGATCATGCAAGATAAACCCAGTGAACCCCAGCATAGGGAATTCAGTCTCACAGATACGACATCGTAATCCTTGAGAAATATTCAGATAGGAGTTGAGGTAGTTATAGTTGCCGTAAAAAGTGCTACGGAAATAAAAGAGAGTGCCACTGGGGAGACAAAAAAAATTTTAAGTTCAGAAGTAACCCTGCGAGAACAAGGGCACGAAGGTATATAACTGAGGATATTTATAAGTGAGTAAGAACATCAAAAATTTCGTCAGGTATATGATGGGATAAGCTCACAGCTTTACAAGAGTCAGAGAGTCTTCCATAAATGCTACAATGAAAGACTAGCTGAGGAAATAAGGAAGAAGGCTTCAAACAAAGCATAGTGACCTAAATAAATAATGGTCTTGTAACAATAGTCTCACTACGTCATTGTATGCTCTCCATAACAAAGTGGCACCTGTCGTAACTGAGGAACGGGGAGTAAAATCCAAAGTAATATTCGAGATCATATGAGCTTCACAAAATTCCAATATATGTGGGTACTAAGATAAGCAAAGTATTCATGCAACAAGTGGAAGAACGACCAAGAAAGGTAATTGGTTACTTTTAACGAAAGCTGAGAAGGCACGAAAGGAATTATTCGATCTATGACCCAGAGTTAGTTACGTTATGAACACACTTAAGATTTCGGAGTGTTATCCATGCAGCATATATGTTGAAAATGATACAGCTATAGGAGACTCCAGTATAAGTTAAAAGAAAGATTTGACTCCACGTCACAGACAAAAGCTTGAATTGCTAGAAGGTTATATCATGGATGTTCCATAGCGTCGACGAGGGGCTAAAGTAATAACTAGTACCCTGAGCCACAGATCAGAAGATAAAGTAAGCCTACTTAAAGGCTGAGATAGAGAAGGAAACTAAAGAGTTATATCAGCAAAGTGAATTAGGAGTCTGATTATTACACCCCGTTGAGTATAGAAATCGTAATTCAGAACATTGTAGAATCACTCTACATATCAGAGGTACAAAAGAGATAGTACAACGAACATATTCTATAACAGCTCTATGATAAATCTAGTTAGAACAATACCAACCTCATATGAAGTCAGTATGAAGCTTTCGGCGGATTATGTATGCCCATGATGTGCAAGTATTATAGTGGAGCTTTAAGGTGTGGATGTGAATTCCACCTATGTGGAAGGGAGGTTATGAAAGAGATAGAAGGTACGATGTAAGATTTAAAGGTAAGTAAGGTACATGTGAAGAAGGTACGAGATGCCCAAGTACAAAAGGTTACGAATAATCCAGATATCAGATAGAGGGCTGGAAGCGTCACAATTCTGTATCAAGAAATGATAGTGGTGTCGTTGGTGGCATATTTTTCAGCATGCGATTTCAAGATATAGAGAGGTCTAGTTAAGAGAGTAAATATGAGTTAGAGACGATATGATGTCTCGGTTGAGGTTCCAGAATAACATAAGGAAATATATGGTGCTTGCAAGTTAAAGGAAGGTTGCGAGTAGTATAAATAGATATATATAGGTCGCAAGCTAAAGTATGGTAGAGCGACAAGGTTTTAGCTAGACAGGAGTAAGGATAAGAAATGGTGAGTGAGAAGGTGACGAGAATAGGTAAGTCCTCGGGATTAAGTTTTAAAAAGCTCAGTATAGCATGAGTGAACTCAGAGGAGTTTAAGACTAGGAGAATTTAGAAAATATGGAATGTTGCCCTAATGGTAGAATAAGGGTGTAATTGTGATAAATAAGAGGATGACGTTTAGCCCTTTGATTGGGTGATGATTCAAAGAAAAGGGATTTCATGAATTGTACTGGATTAAAATACCCCCATAAGGTGAATCACGTTGGAATGCTATGAAATACAGTTAATGGAGTATTGTGTCGTCCCTAGGTGGATCAAGCAAATAACTTCAGATGTTCCCCGATGCAACATGAGCCCTAACGACATGTATTACAAAAGAGGTTTCAAGTGATCAATGATAGATTATAGATCAACATTAAGGTGAATCAACAATTGATGGGTACAAGTTCCAAAGTACGAGATGAGATTTGTTTGTTATTCTTAAGATGAATAGTAATGAGGAAGCACTAAAGGACTTAGATTTATACATATAGGATAAGCAGCGAGAGAGTAACCTGGAGTTGGGTAGCAAACCTCGATAATAATAAGTCGAAGTAAGTGTTATGGTATAGTATAACCTACCTAGATGTAGTAAAGCCATAAGGATAGATATACAAGGCTATTAAACAAGATATAGCAATAGTCGTAAGTTCGTTAAAGTACCAAGCGAAGGATTTTAATACACCTATAGATGGCTAGAGGGACAACATGCCATAGTTCTGTATATATTCACAAAGTGAGGCCTAGAGATTGGCTAAAAGCTGAAGAAAGTAGGAGAGAAGAGTCGCATAGGCGCACATACAGGCTGTATGATAGAAGGTCGCAACAGCTACGAGATTTGCAGAATTCCGACGACAAGTCGTGGTGTGAGAAAGAGACCTAAAGGGGGTAATGCCCTAGACTTCGAATTATGCACAAAACAGTTGCCTAGATGTCAAGGACAATATTAAAATATTCGTAAGTGCTATGGGTTACGAGACTAATAGGCGCATCAATCAACATTCGAGGACGAATGTTCCAAAGGGGGGAATGATGTTACACCCCATGTTTTCGTATATGAGAGTATTCGTAAGTCAATTGATGTAAGCTCAAAAAAGAGATCAACTTTGAAAGTACATAAACTAAGTTAATCATATTACAATGGAGGTTACAAATTTTTAAGATCATGAATACCAAGTACCAAGAGGGTTTGAAGGCTTAGAAGCTAAATGAATTGAAGAAAATAAGTTTCGTCGAAAGTTGACAAGTTGGGAATGTTGTAACATGTACTTTTGGGGCAAGAATAGGGTGTTTAAAATTATAAGGAGATTATGTTATGAGTTATTTTAGTCATATGATAGACGTGTGTTATGATTTGAAGTCAAGCGAGTTGCGGAACAAAAGTTGAAAAAGGACATCACAAGTTACATTCATAAATGTGTTGAAACTTAGGTCAAATGTAACTGCGATTTTCTCCTAATATACTTAGAATTATGGGGTGTTCCACCCATCAAATTGAAGCTCTATGAGTCTATTGTCTAACTCATCAAACCGTTTATCAATACGATATTGGAGTAGAGAGATATATGCATTTTTGCGAGACTGAGCAAGCTGCTAGGTGACAAGTAGGTGTGTCACCTACTTGGTTAAATGAGAGCCCAAAAAGAGGAAATTTCGGGTCAGCCAAAGATCCCATTTAAGGTCTTATCTCCTGCTATATAAACCTCATTATATACCAGACCTGAACCCCTGCAAACTTCCTCCCAAAAATTACCCACAAACCCTAATTGATTTTCTCCCCATTTCAAGTTCTAATTGCGAGTAAAACCTAGAGTTTGAAGAACCAAAATAAGGTCTGAGCTATCCAAAAAATAAGGTGAGTTTACTGCTCTATTTAATCCATTTTTTTTCCTGTAAATTCATGGTAAGTCGTTCTATACTTGTAAGAACTCACGGGATGGTGATCGGAAGCCGTGAGTTCGAGTTATTCACTTGTAGCGGACTGTTCTGTGGACTGTGTTGTGTTGCTATTGGACTGCGTGTTTTACTACTGTCTTGTGGAGTTTTGGAGGAGGAAGGGTGTAATGAAACACCATATAGAATTAGGGTGTTGGGCTGGTCGTTCGTCGTAATATTTCCGGGTCGTTTGACACTAGTACGGTGCTCGTTTTGCGTATGAAAAGATTGGAGTGTGTTGGGCTGTTTTGTTGTATTTGATGGTGTAATATAAGGCTGGGAAATAATTTATATATGTTGTTATTATTGTGTTATTGTGTTGTTGGAGTTATCTTGAATTCTGAGGAAGTATAGGGGAGATGCTGCCCGTTTTTATACAAAACAGGCTTGTCGTCCGTTGTGCGATAGTTGTACCTTTCATAACTTGATGATAGTATTATTATCATTGTTGTAGATTAAGGTGCGAAGAGGCGAGTTCAACTTGGTCATTTGTGATACGGTATGTTAAGGCACTTCCTTCTTTCTTTTGGCATGATCTAAAGTGAAATGAATACGCTATTTCATAACGGATCTACTCCTAGCAACTCTGGTTGTCCATGTTGTTCTTTCCTCATAAAGTTATTCTAAGCAAGTATGTATGATCCTTCAATCCTACTGAGGTTCATATTGATGGTATGGATGTACATTATGTTAATCGAAGGTGCAACGACCTTACGTTACTCCAAAGGTTTAAAACGTAATTCCATGAGTCCAGCATGCATTATATATAGTATCTATTTTACTCTACCGAACCGCGCTATAGTCAGTCGGGTACGACATCTATTGTGAAACCACTTATCAGTTGGGTTTACCGAGCTCTACGTGGCCGGGTACGATTCTACCGAGCCTTATGATGGCCGGGTACATTTTTACCGAGTCCTTTTTGAGGCCGGGTACAATATGATGATGATGATGCCCACAGAGGTGAATGTTTTTGAAAGTTTATGTATATATATGTATTATGAATTTCATATCAGTAGCCCCCAGAGGCACTCATATGTTACAGGTTGTATCTCCTCTATCTCTCTTTACATTACTGTTCTTGTTTATACTTTCCTGCCTTGCATACTCGGTACTTTATTCGTACTGACGTCCCATTTGCCTGGGGAAGCTGCATTTCATGACCGCAGGTCCTGATAGACAGGTTGACATTCCTCCTAGTAGGCTATCAGCTCAGCGGAAGGTGTTGGTGCACTCCACTTGCTCCGGAGTTGCCTATTTGGTCAGTATGATTTGGACATGTATTGATTGGTATGGCGGGGCCCTGTCCCGACCTTTATGATATGTATGTACTCTTAGATGCTTGTAGACAGATGTCATGTATATGAAAGATTGTATGGTCTTGTTGGCCTATGTTGAGTGTACGAGTGTTCATTTTGGTCTTATAGGACTGTATATCACATGTATAAGTTTGTATTACATTTTTGGTCGTCCTAGTCAAGTATTCCCTTATGTTTTATTCTGGTTATATCATGACGGCCCTTTTGGCCCATTTACCCATGATGTATGATAAGAAAGATACGTCACGTTGGTACTCGGTTGTGTAAAGTACCGGTTGCCTGTCACGGCCCTCCGATTTGGGTCGTGACACCCAAATCATCATTTTACATTTTGAAAGTTTTATTCAAAATCCCCATTTTTCCTCAACTCAAAAAACAAATTTAATGATAATAAAATATAAAATCATGGAATATAATAAATTCTAGGTGAATAACACTTACCCAATCGATTTTCTTGAAAACCCCACAGAGAATCGCTCAAAACCAAGCTCTAGAACTCCAAAAATGTGAATAATGGCTAACCCTCAGAATAGAGTACTTTTATATTGCCAAGATATTTGTACATCGTGATTGCGGAAGAACTAATGTGATCACGAAGAAGGAATCTTCAACTGCCAAAGAAAGCACTACGCGATCGCGTACAAAGAAATGTGATCGCGTAAGGTGAATTGACACTGCCTCATGGAAAAGCATTATGCGGACGCGGAGAGGTGGACGCGAATGCAGAGAACAAAAAGGCACAAGTCCACATTCGCGGACTTATCTATGCGAACGCGAAGAGGAAAATGGCCACCAACGCCCATCGCCTAGTTCTACTACGCGAACACGCAGAGGCAGCAGCGAATGCGAAGAAGGGAAAGGCAGACTTACATGATCGCGGATAGAGGCATGCGAACGCAAAGAGCAAATAATTCATCCTCCAAAATAACACTACGCGAACACGAAGGAAATGACGCGAATGCGATTAAGGAAACCAGACACCAGCAATTCAACAGTCTAAACATAGAAGGAAATTGCCTGTAGCCCATCCGAAAAACACCCTAGGCCCCTGGGACCCTATCTAAGCACATCAACAAGTTCCATAACCTAACACGGACTCGCTCGGGGTCTCAAATCACATCAAAAAACGTCGAAACTATGAATCGCACCATGAATCGAACTTATGAACTTTCAAATCTTCCAACTTATAAAACTCGCGCCGTAACCTATCAAACCAACCCGGAATCATGTTAAATTTTGTAGGCAAGTACCAAATGACATAACGGAATTGTTAAAACTCTCGAAACCCATTCTAACCCCGATATCAACAAAGTCAACTCTTGGTAAAACCTCTCAACCTCCCAAAACTTCAACGTTTTCCAACTTTCGCCGAAAAGCTTCAAATTACCCTACGTCCCTCCAAATCTGAACGCGTACCTAAGTCCAAAATTTCCATACGAAGCTGTTGGAATCATCCAAATATCATTCCGGAGTCGTTTACACAAAAGTCGAATTCCACCAACTCTTACCTCTTAAGCTTCCAACACTAGAATCCTTCTTCCAAATTGACTCTGAATCATCTGGTAACTAAACTCGGCCACACCCGCGCGTCATAACACATAATACGAAGCTGATCAAGGCCTTATACCGCCGAACGGGGCGTTAATTCTCAAAATGACCAGCCAGGTCGTTACAACAATACTAGAATTCATAACCTATAATATAAATAGGAGAAGAAAGTGAAAAACTCGTTGAAGAATTCTCCACCTTGCTCCTAGCATGTTCTTTCTTTCTTAGGTTTAATCCCCTCTCAAAATCGCCCCCCTTTTCTTAGACATTAGGAAGTATTTATAGGCTAAGGTTGAAGTCTCCAAGTCCAAATCCGGGTCAGAGTCTTTTAATTCACGCACTTTTGATCACCGGGCTATAGACCTCCCGAGGCCTGGCTTATAGCGCGGTCAGTCTGGCTACAGAGCTAGCTACGCCTGGTCTATAGCGCGGTAAAGCTGGCTATAGAACTGGCTATGCTTGGCCTGTAGCACGGTCAAGCTGGTTATAGAGCTGGCTATGCTTGGCATGTAGCCACGCTAGGGTACTTCGTGCTTTTGTGCTCTTTTCTCGTATTTTTGTCCTCTTTTTGTGTAAATTTCACTCGTCTTTGTCTTCCGATGCTCCTATACATAAAAGAACATAATTTAGCTCAAGCGTCACAATTAAACACTAAAGTAAATGTAAGGCGAGTAATGTACTAAAAATATAGCATTTTAGCCAAACATCACTACCCCACACTTAACGTTGCTCGTCCTCGAGTCAAATACCAATTCATACTAACCTTGAGCACATTATTTTCTTTTAACACTTCTAAAGCACACCATTCCTATGACTATGGTTGATAGCAACAATTGAACTTTAGCATATACCTTCAACACACACTTCCCTTTACTCTATACCACACTTCAAAAATTTATTCAACAACAAGACAACATGCTTATAACAATCCTAGACTCAGAAACCGACTCAATATAACAATGCATTCATGGGTTGAACACTTAACATCATAGAGATATCTAATAACGTCACATATCCCTTGCGAAATCATGTGTCGTCATAAAAAAGAACAAAAGAGTAAGTTGAATCCACACATTCGAGTCAAATGCTCAAATATATTTTAAGGACTCACATATATCAATGAAATTCCTCACTCTCACCAAAGAAGTCACATGCATGCCCAAAGTACCGTAGGCTTGCCCATTATGTAAACCTCTACTAATATCGGCTTGCTCAATCTAAAATCAATTAGGACTTTTTCATGATTGTAATGTGGGCTAAGGGACAGGTAGGATAAATTTAGGAATAGTAACTAAACCTCCTAAGCATTTTAAATGGGTTAGTTAACACATCGCAAAATTAACTTTAAGCGCATTTTTCTTCCACACAACTTCACTTTCACAAACAATATTACCCCCAAAAATATTTTCTCTTTCTTTAAGCACTACTTTAATTCATACCCACTAGCAAGGACAAGATATTCTAATTTTCTTTTGCTGCATATTTTTTTCTTTTCAACAATATTTTTTTTTCTACCATTACTGCTAGTGGTGTATTCCTTACAATACAAATGCACCTTTCTTTCTTTCATTGGTTCTACTCAAAAGCCACCCTAGTTTCCTCCTTACTTCTTCTAGCTCTCATTTTACAATTAATGTTCTTTAAGAGGTAAGAGGAACAAAATAATGATTATTAAGAACAAAGGGGTATATGCTTGTAATGTGGTTGCCAAATAGAAGTTTATAGGTTCAAAAGGGTTAACTAGGAATAATTTTATTTGTGGTAGGCATTAAGTTCAAAAATATCAAAGAAAGCTTAAAATCATTTTTCAAACCAAGTAAAGCCTAGGATTTTGCTTCAACTCACATGTCAGGCAAGTTCTAGACTCAATTACAATAACATGGACTACACAAGAGATCTCACCACACATGGAACAGGATTCACTAAGGACGGTTCCATTCCGACGCTCAAACAATTGCAAGTATTCATGGAGCCACAAATTATTAAGCATTAAGCACAAAGTGACACAAGCCTAGAAAACGAGATATAGGAGTCAATAAATATGTTATCTACTGTAACGACCCGACTGATCGTTTTGAACATTTGCACTTCGCTCGGTGGTTTGAGGGCATGAGTAGCTCCGTACGATGTTTTATGACTTATGTGAATCGTCGGTTTTTGTTTTCAAGTTATTCGGAATTGATTTGGAAGAGTGATTCTCAACTACGGAGCTTTAAGTGGGAAGAGTTGACCAAGTTTGAATTTTTAGTATTTGACCTCGGATTGGAGTTTTGATTGTTTCGTTATCTACGTTGGGTGATTTTGGACTTAGGAGCATGTCCGGATTGTGAATTGGAGGTCCGTAGTTGAATTCGGCTTGAAATGACGGAAGTTGAATTTTTGAAAAGTTTGACCGAGGGTGGAATTTTTTATATCGGATTCGGGATTTAGTTTCGGGAATTGGAATAGCTTTGTAATGTCATTTGGGACTTATGTTCCAAATTTCGCGCCAATCGGACGTGGTATGATATGTTTCGGCACGAGTTTTGGAAATTTGAAAGTTCAAAGTTCATAGATTTTGATTTGAGGTGCGGTTCGTCATTTCGATGTTGTTAGGTGAGATTTGAGGCCTCGAGTAGGTCCGTACTATGTTATGGGACTTGTCGGTATATTTGTACGGGATCCCGAGTGGCTTTGGTGAGTTCCGGAGTGAGTTTTAAACGAGCTTGGGCATTTCGGCACTTCTGATGATGTTATGGAATAGTTGAAGTGCGGAGGGCACATTTTAGAGGGCAGAAGTGTGGCCACAAACTCCCAAAGTGTTGGGCTAGTAGGAATTGTGTGGACTGCACTTGAAGATGTGCGTACCGCAGTTTAAATTGTACGGTCCGCAGAATTCATCTCGCGGCCGCAGAAAGGTGATTTCACATGTTTGCTAGTCCGACTTCAGAAGCTTATATCTTTTTATTTCCAAGGAATTTGAGATGATCCAAAAACAAAAGTTGTAGCCTTTTGTGTAGTTTCCAGGAAAATAAATCAATCATCATTTGGACATTATTACAGAAAGTTATGGCCAATTTACTAAAGCCTAGTAGTGCAGTCATTGTGGAAGTGCGACCGAACTATTTGGACTTGCGGCCACGGGACCTCGGATGCGCGGTCAGCACAATGAGAGGTCAAATTTTGTACTATATAAATGAGGGTAAGAGTATTATTTCATATTTGGACTTTCGGAGCTCGGTTTGTGGCGATTTTTCATGAGTTTTTCAAGACATTTATCGGGGTAAGTGATTCTAACTTGGATTTGGTTAATATACATGAATATATCACTGTTTTCATCATTTAATTAGTATCTTGAGATGAAAATTGGGTGTTTTAACCAAAATCTCATAGAGTGAATTTTTGAGTTTTGAACATCGATTCGGAGCCGAATTTGAGTAAAACCAGTATGGTTGGAATCGTATTGAATGGGTTGTTAGATTTTGTGAGTCTTGTTGGGTTTCGAGGTGCGGGCCCGGGTTGAACTTTTGGGATGATTTTGGGCTTTCAATTAAAGATTCAACATTTATCGATGGGTTTGTTTCCTTTGGCATTATTTGATGTATTTGAGTTGTATTTGGCTAGTTTTGAGCTGAGGGTATGAAATTCCGAATTACGTGTTATGTGATTGATGTTGAGGTGATGCACATGCTAAGTGACGGGTGTGTAGGTGTGAATAGTGACTCTGTTATTTCTGTGGTACTGCGTAGTTACTTGATCTTATCTGTAACCATGAAATCTCTACGTACTTGAGCTATTGAGCTATGATACATGTTAAAAACCATGTCTAGGCTACATGTTTTTCCTGTTGGGATACACTGAGGTCATTTATGCTGTTGAGTTATCTGCTTTCATTACTTTATATACTCAGTCATACGCATTTATATGCATATCACATCCCAGCCTCTGTTACCATTTATTGGCATATCATATCATCATTTTGGGCTAGGTTCATGGCATTGTGAGCCCGAGAGACTAGAGAGATTGATAATTAAGTGAGGCCGAGTGACTGTTGCTCCTTACTAGTACTGAGTGACTGTTGGTCAGTTGATGTATATATTCCGGGATGGATCTTCCCTGGGCTGGATTGGCCATATAGAGTACTAAGTGATTGAGCATGATGAGTAGAAAATGTGAGACGGTGAGATTGAGTACTATGAGATTGTGAGTACATGATTCATCTCTGAGATATATGGCATTGATATGCACACATGACATACAGGCATAAAGATGCATTTTCCTCATGACGTACGGTATCATGTCATTCTGACTTCTCACACATATTGATATATGGGCATGGAGAGGTATTTTGCACTTTCTAGCTGGAAAGAAAAATGAAACATCTTATTCATTGTTGAAAGGATTTTTTGAAAAATTACAGTTTTCAAACTTACTTGTATTTTCGATGATTTCGGTAAAGGATTTGGGTTTTTCGCTGATATACTTGAAAAGCGGAACTATTTTTTAGGAAACTATGAGAAAGTTGAGCATTTGATCTTTGAGTTGCTTCTTTCATTACTGTCACGACCCAAAACTACCATGTCGTGATGGCGCCAATCGTGGAACTAGGCAAGCCGACTGTTTACCAAAAACAACACGATTTTTCATTTGCAAGATAATTTCAAGTTAATTAATAATAAAACTTCATAAAGAAAATCTTAGCAATGAAAGTGTGGAAAGAAAAGCCCGACATCGGGTGTCACTAGTTATGAGCATCTACTACGACCGTCTAATAATATCGAGACTAACATAGTCTGGAAATAACTCAAAATAACTAAGGGAAAATGAAGATGGAAGAAAGCAAGGCTGCGATCACCAGGTAGCTACCTTGCTAGCTCCGATGGATCTGCAACTGAATAATCAACACCCGCTACCAGGTCCAGAAATACCTGGATCTGCACACAAGGTGCAGGGAGTAACGTGAGTACGCCAACTCAGTAAGTAACCAAAGTAAATAAAGGTTGAGAAGTAGTGACGAGCAATAAAGCATATAAAGTTCATATCATGAAATCTCAGTAAAAATACAACAGGCTTTTAAAAGTAGAGTTCGAATCAAATCGCTTCGTTCAAACTCAGTTTCAGTAAAAATCATTTGAAGATATTTTTTCAACAGTTCTCAAACACAGGATCAATGCAACCGTGAGCAAAATGATGAAATCAAAAATAGCCCCTCGGGCAAAACATCACTCATACACTGCCCCTCGGGCAAACCTCACAGTCACTCATATACAGCCCCTCGGGCATACCTTACCATCACTCATATACAGCCCCTAGGGCAAAACGTCACTCAAATACAGCCCCACGGGCAAAACATCACTCATATATAGCCCTTCGGGCAAAATATCACTCAGGGTACCCGCGCTCACTGGGGGTGTGCAGACTCCGGAGGGGCTCCTTCAGCCCAAGCGCTATAACAAGCCACCTCGTGGCATAAATCAATCAGGCTATTGGCCTCACTCAATCATGAATCAGTAACAACATGATGCGGCGTGCAGCCCGATCCCATAAATATCCTCACAGATCATGCCCTCGACCTCACTCAGTCATAAACCTCTCAAGCCACTCGGGCTATCAGTAAGAACAGGGTACTCAACCCAAAACAACATTTTATATGCGTCAAAACAGGGTAATAAAGACTAAGTTATGAAATCAATAAGTATAACATGACTGAGTATAGATTTTCAACCAAAAACAGTGAGAGGATAATAAGAAAAAATCCCCTAAGTGTCCAAACAGCTTTGGCACAAGGCCCAAATATGGCATTCAGCCCAATTTACAGAAATTCTTTCTAAACACATATGTACCATATAGTTACAACCAAATATGCAACTTGACGGATCAAGCCATAATCCCCAACGGTGCACGCCCACACGCCCGTCACCTAGCATGTGCGTCACCTCAAAATTGTAAAATGATAAGAAATCCAGGGTTTCATACCCTCAAGACTAGATTTCAAATCGTTACTTACCTCAAACCGGTCAAATCTCTACTCCGCGATGCTCTTGCCCCTCGACTCAGCCTCCAAATGCTCCGAATCTATTCACAATCAGTACAATTATCATCAATATACGCTAATGGAATTAATTCCAGACGAAAAACTATCAATTTAGACCAAAATCCCGAAATCCACTCAAACCCGGCCCCCGGGCCCACATCTCGAAATCCAACAAAAATCACAAAACTAGAAAGCCCATTCACCCACGAGTCTACCCATACCAAATTCATCAAAATCCGACATCAAATGGCCATTCAAATCCCCAAAATCATCTCCGCAATTCTCTTCCATTTTCCCCCCCAATTTCACACCCCAATTACCAATTTGGATGATGAAAATCAAGACCCATTCATGGAATCTAACCAAAATCAAGTGAAGAACACTTACCCCAATCACCTCTCTGAAATTCCCTTCAAAAATCGCCCAATTCCATGGTCTCTAGCCCAAAATATGAAAAAAATGGGTTCAAACCCTCGATTTTGATATTTAACACTGCTGCCCAGATTTTACTCTTCGTGAACGCGGTAGTGCCCTCGCGTTAACGAAGCACAAACTACCTCTGACCTGGAAATCCTCCTTCGCGGACGCGATGGCCCACTCGCGAACGTGTACCTTAACTAGCTCAAACCATCGCAAACGCGACTCCCTCCTCCCGAACGCGTAAACCAACGGCCTGGGGTCCCCAAATGCCTTCACTTCTCTTCTCAAACGCGAGACCTCATGTGCATCCGCGATGCATACTCAGATCAAACCTTCGCATTCGCAGCCTCCCCTTCGCGAACGCGAAGAACACAAATCCCCCTACTCTCGATAACCCTTCGCGAACGCAATAGCCTTCTCGCAGACGCAAAGAAGGAATTCTTTGCAGCAAAATACCAGAAGTTTGCCAACTTCTAAAGCCAAGAATTGATCCGTTAACCACCCGAAACTCACCCGAGGCCCTCGGGACCTTAACCAAACATGCCAACACATCCCATAACATCATTCAAACTTAGTTGAACCTTTGAATCACTCAAAACAACGTCAAAACACGAAATTACCCTCGTATTCAAGCCTAAGAACTTCTAAACTTCCAAATTCCGCAAACGATGCCGAAACCTACCAAACCTCGTCCGAATGACCTAAAATTTTGCACACACGTCAAAAATGATACTACAAACCTACTCCAACTTCCGAAATCCCATTCTGACCTCGATACCAAAATTTCCACTGTCGACCGAAAATCACAAAATTTCCAGTTTTGCCAATTCAAGCCTAATTCTACCGCGGACCTCCAAATCACATTCCGGATGCGCTCCCAAGTCCAAAATCACCTAACAGAGCTAACCGAACCGTAAAGAATCCAAATCCAAGGTCGAATACTAAAAAGTCAAAACTTGGTCAAACCTTTCCAATTTAAAGCTTCAAGTTGAGACCATACTCCCAAATCAATATCGGATAACCTGAAAACCAAAACCGACGATTCGCATAAGTCATAATACATCAGACGGAGCTACTCATTCCCTCAAACAACCGAGCAAAGTGCAATTGCTCAAAACGACTGGTCGGGTCGTTACATCCTCCCCCACTTAAACATACGTTCGTCCTCGAACGTGCCCAGAGTTGTTCCAAAAGCCAACAAATCACTGTATAATCTCACTATGCACATACTCGGGGGGATCCCATGTCACCCTATACCATATAGGTCTGATAACACAACATGACTGAAATTTCTTAATCCAACCTAGCCCATAAGCCTTAGAATCTAGTTTTCACATCCGAAATTTCTTATAAGATTAGAATTCTCGCATCCACACACTGTATAAGTCTGAACAAGCTGTCTCCAGTCATAGCCATAACCCAAGATGAAATCACACAATATACCACATAATTCAAACACTCACAGTGATGATTTCTAATCATAGGAGCTGCCCAAAACAACTAAACGCTAGTAATAAACCTCTTATCAAATGGAGCCTCGTTCTAACACCTTCATATACTGCCAACGATGAAAGAAGCACGAAACAACTCATAACCATTTATCGGATCAACCAATTGTGGAACTCCCTCTCCTTCGACTAGAACTATAGCTAATTTCTAAGCCGACCAGCGGCATTACCCTTTTAAATATACCGCAATCAAATTCGATAGCATCTATTCTAGCTCCGAGGACCTCATCTTATCAAATAAAAGATACTCTACTGACATGCCACACCAATACTACCTAGAGCCACAAATCGTGAAATCCGTGCACCAATACACAACAACCCAAACGTACTCAAACATAGAAAATGACTTCAGTGAGAGAACCATCCCGCAAGCTCAACTAGTACCACCACAATGCAATGCTATAACCCATCACACACCATAGAACCAAAATGCACGAATCTAACACAAGGATCATATCCCAACATAAATTCACTATGATGTGCGATCCCATCCAAACACTAGTCCCCATGAAATACTTCAAGCCACCTTGCTCAAAATCAATAACCACGCGCAATTCGACATCAAGTACTCAAAGTGCATTACCATAACTACGGAGAAGTGAATGACATAACACAACACAAAAACCCGAAAGAACATAACAAATATGCCATCCACCAGCAATACCCAATACTCTTCCCACTCAAATTCTGCTATAACCCCAATAGAACCGCACCATATGTACATATAACCAATAAATCATAACTTCTCGTAGCATAGAAGGGTAACACTCAGATCATTCCAGAACATAAATAAGTTCAATAACCACTGAATGGCACTTCCCTCAACAATAGCAGTTCTGAGTCAACAAATCCGACTCGATGCAGAACACACATCCATATTGGGCCTACCAATGAACCCGAAATCAGCTCTGGTCCCCCACGATAGATAAATAACCCTCCGAAAGTCTACCATGACTAAATCACAACACATACTAACCTCTGACTAACCTTGGCTACATTTTCACAGTCCACAACCACGAAACAATCTACTCACGAGAACTCTCAGTCTCCAAATCCATAGAACATGCAAATTATCAGCTCCGATCTCAACTCCACCACCTAAATGCCCACGCTTCGCCAATTATCCGGTCATCCCACGAGGAATACTTCTAAAATCCTTCTGTGCCACAAGGCAAAAATTTAAACTCCAGCAGTCGATCAAACAAGAGGGCGTCGCAATACCAATGAAGTAACTCAAACACATCGCCCCATTCTGAATGTATACTCTCATCAAACCATACCAATTAGTAATATCATTTACCTAGTCATCTGAAAATGTCCATGCTGCCTAAGAATTTATGACCTTCCTTTCAAAACTGAATCGTGACCTTACACATGCAAACCTCAATCCTACGCAACATACCGCATATGGCATGCCATCCTATGATAAATGTGAGAAATTCATAATCCACTCCGAGTCGCAAGCAACTACGTACTCAACTAGCCTAGAACTTTCCATTTGATCCCATCTAGGAGAAAATCACTATACATCACATGCTCCTCATGCCAGTAGAAAATACACATCTCTAACTGTGGTAGTAATCATCAAGAACTCTCCGTACCCCCATTGGCATAAAACCAAACCGTCAGGACTGAATCCTTCTAACTCAACCAAGTTACGCATGCCACCAAAAATCCAAGGACATTGCCACGTAACACCTGTAGAAACTCATTACCTCATACACACCCAAAGAACTAATCATACCCATTACCATGCTGATCCAACCTACTACCAAGATGTTATATCTATCCGAGTTCCTTCTGAATTACTTTCAAATTGATATTTCTCCTCGCCATAACACCACAATTCTCAGCCAAGACACACCACATGAGAGCCAAGCATAAAACCACACTATCCTAAGGCTTATAAGCCGTTGAATACTCTCTTAAATATCCTCAAAAGTACCACATTCAAAATACTTATCCTAAAAAGACTCCCTGCGAATCTAAAGCCATTACCTTCACCTTCCTGATAATGATATGTAGAATCTATAATGATATAGAAATGCCACAAGTCTTGACACTGTTGATACCCAATTTTTTCCTATATAATTTTTATATACTTTCAAAATAGCATATATATGCATACATAAGCATACCTAAGTGTTTTGGTAGTTTTCCAAACTTTTTAAGATTTTTAAAATTAATCTATTGCTCATTTTAGCGATACAAAATTAGTAATTATTCCCCAAACTATCAATATTGGTGAATAACCTATTTTATTCTCATATTTATATATCAAAATATATTTAAGGTGATTTTTGTATATTTTTTACAAATTCATTTTGCATTTTCTAAGCTAAATAACATGCAATTGCAATTTTAGCCTATTGTAGCATTAATAGCATTTTATAATTATAAAATTTGGTCCAGTATTTTTAAATTAATATTTATACATTATTAATTGTTTCAGTATTTTTAATTAGTTTTTAAAATTATTTTTACTATTTTTTATAAATAAAAGGGTGAAACTGGCTATTTAACATCTAGCCTCATTTCCATTTCAATTACAGCCCCATTTTTGTTTCAATTTTAGCCCCTAATCGACCCAATTCTGCCCAAATAAACTAGCCCAGTTCTGATTTGGACCCAACCCACGACCCAATTCCAAACGACGCAACTCGTTCCCCACCTACCCACTTAAATCTGGACCGTTGATCACTCGAGATCAACAGTCAGAATTCACCCTTCCTTAATTAACCTAACAACCTACCCTAATCCCCCTCATTCTCACCAGACCCGCCGTCCTGAAACCCCAAAACACTCTCAAATCCTCTCAACAACTCTCCGAAACCCTAGCCTCCTCCCACCTTCTTTCACCGGATTTTCACCGGAATCCATGGCTTCCCAGGCCATGGATGGTCTCTACCCACCCTCTCCACCATTAGACCTTGGGTGTTCAAGGTCTGGAAAGATGACTTCGATGTTTCTCCCTCCGATCTTCTCCGACCTTTGATTTCATGGCTTCTCCGGCCATGCTCCGGCACATTCGAGACTCAGGAGCCTGATTCTTGACCTCTCCGACTCAAGATGGACCTGTCTCCAAGCCTTTCTCATTTCTAGGGTTTCTCCGAAACCCTAAACCATTCGAGGTTCTTTTACCGTTATTTGTTTCGATATGTACTATGTCTATGCTTTTCTTGCCATCTAGAGTGTTTTCCCCAAAAGTTTTGTCAAAAATAGTTTCTCTCTGATTTTTAGGGTTTCTGCAAGGATTTTTGAAAAAATCTTTCTGATTCTTTTTCTTCTTTGCTTTATGTGTGTTTGTTTATGCCTTGTTCGTATGATTTCTTTTATGCATGTATTGTCTTTTACCTCTTCTTTTCTACTCCTGTTAATCTCTGCTATGTTTTCACTACTCTTCTGCTATATGTGCCTACCGTTAAAGTTATTTGATTTTGTGACTCTGTTTATGTCCTAACATGCTTCACCTACTTGTGTTCAAGTTGTATTATTTCCTTCTTCTGAACTCGTTTAGGTTTTGAGTTTCCTCAAGTATGTTCTTCATAATTTTTCTTCCTTTGTCGTTCAAGCATGCTCTCATATCTGTTGTGTTGAGACTCTGAAACAAATGGCTTGTTTTCTCACCTCCATGTCTGAGTCAATCGTGAAACCCTAGGATTTGGGGGTTTCCTTTTGACGATTTATGTTTTGTGCTCGAGTCAGGGTTCCACATTGGGACCCTGGACTCTCAGACTCACTATGAGTCTGCAGGTCGAACCTGTATCTTTTGCCCATGTTTCTGAAGCTCTTTGATTAAAATTCTCTTTCAAATAACTTGACAGTCTCTTCTTGATTTACATGTTTGTGTGTTTATATATGAGAACTCTTCTTTCAAAAAGGGCTTTGCCAACTACTGATTGATTACGGATTCCTTTAATTGTGTTCACTTGATTGTTACTGGTTTTCCTTAATTGAACCTTTCTTTACCCCCTTTTCTTGACTTGATTCATTCGAGTAAAGGTCTGAATTTTTAATTTTTACTGTTTGATTCCCTTTCCCTTTTTACAAACCGTGTACTATTAGTTGGTTGCCTTAAATAGCTTCTATGTACTTAACCTTTATTATACTACTAGGAAAATATTTTTAAAATCACTTTCCATAATTGTTTTGCCCGTTTGAAATCAGAAACCCTTAACTAAAGGGAGACTGATCACAATGATATTTCCTAACCTTTTTCTTGCTTATTTGCTACACTATAAAAAGGGATCGACCCTTCTGCATTGACAACAGGCTTTTAGTTTTAAGCTTTGAAAACTTCACGACTCTAGAACTTTGAATTGCCAATCACAATACTTTTTTTCAAACTCTCTACTCTCTGCTGAGACTTTTTGTACTGCTTTGCAATTTGGCTTTTCAAGGCTGCTGTTTTACTTACCTGTTTTCCCTAAAACTGGTATGTCCCAATTTAATTTCATCTCCTTCCCTATGTGTTTACTTTACAGTTGCCATGTTCTGGTTCACTTTGTTGTTTATACTCTGTATTAAGCATGTTCTTTCTTTTATGTTTATTGTTTGCTATAAAATCCCCATACCCCCATTCCCCTATGTGTGCTGAGTTAAAGTTCATGGCCTGGCAGCATCCAAATTGCTACCCAGGTCTGAACCAGACCTTCAATAGGTCCTAACTCCCAAACTCAAAGCTGACAGGCTGGTTAGGGGTGTGCCAGCATCCTAATTGTTGGGCATGACCACTAGTTTTGTCATGGCTTTCCTAATTCCCCCTCTATTGCACTTACATTTATTCTTAGACTCTAAGTTCTACCCCCCTCCTATGAGCCTTGCCTTGGGGACCTTGAGTTCCCTCTGAACTTGGACATTTGAGGGCTGGCCCTTCCACACTACACTATAATATGATCCTGCAATTGTAATTGGGTGTGAGCACTGCCTGGAGTTCATGAAGCTCCTTGGAACTTTGACACACCCAAAGGATGAGAAAGGCTTTGGAGATCTGATCTTTGGAAGTTGGTTCATCTCATGTTTCAGACTAGGAGTCTGAATTAGGCTCTCCTTGGTTGGAGCTTTAATTTCTAATGTAATTTTTTTATTTTTCTAGATTCATTCGGGTTGTAATAATTTGTAATAACTTATGGGGGTATATAGTGAAAAGGGGAGGGTCACTCATGTTATGCATGTGGGTAGACATCATGCTTTTGGTATTTATTTCTGCAATCACAGCCTGTTTTTTTGCTTATGCATCTACATATAGAAATCCTGCCTATAAGTTTATGCATCTACATATAGAAATCCTTCCCATAAGTTTATGCATCCACATATAGAAATCCAGCCTATAAGTTGTTTCATTACTGCATTACAAATCCTGCTTACAAGTTTTTTCACTACTGCATTAAAAATCCTCTCTATAAGTTATGCATTTCATTAGAATCATGTCTACAAGTTTCTACACTTCTGCGTATAGAAATCATGATTATAAGTTTTCTGCACTTCTGCACATACACATGTCATTAGGCAAACAATCCATAGGTTAAAGAATAATCAATTGCATCCTAGATACCATGCTCATAGGATTCCTGCACTTACATAACCGTTTTAATCAATAACGCTTAGAATTCATGCGTGTAGGAGCAATCGTTTAAATTTGATTCATCTGCAAAGTCTAAAATCAGTAATAATGTTGTTAACATCCGCAGAATTGGTTTATTTCTAAAGTCAGTAATCTTCTTTAAAATCAGTATGTTTGACCTTGTTAGATATCATGCCTATAGGTTTCACCTAGGCAAACCATTAGGTAACCAATTAATTATACCGGTCTTTAATAATTACAACCAGCAGGCAGGCCTAATTCGGACTTCTTATCTGAAAATATGTAATAAATCAGCCACCCCTTTTACGTAAATTTAATTAAAGACCTAACTAGTACTTGAAGTCATGCTATATTTGCTCTTTTAAATGAGGAGGCCTGTGTGAGACTTAATTGCTATTTGTTTCCCCTAACTGTTTATGTGTTTTTGCTTGTCGCCTAGACTTTTATTCTTTTGAAACTCCACAAAAGCCAAATCTACCTTCCCTTTAGGACTAGTAGTCCCAAATGCCTCCGGGGCTAATAGGTTTGGGACGGGTAGTAGCATGCAATAGGAAAACGAGACCATTCCACGTTTAATAAACGGGGTGGGAAAGGGTAGATATGGATATGATGACCGATGCGATAATGCCTCATGTAGCCCCTCTTTGAGGAGTGATTACTGGGTATTGCATTGACGTGATCCATATTAATCATAAACCTAGGACCCCCTCCCTTTTTACTTGCTTTCGTCTATCTCTTTTATATTGTCTAAATCGTTCATAAAATTTTTGCCTTCTTTACCTTTCCCCAAGTTTTAATTTATTTGCAATGTTGTATGTGAATCCCTCCCACTTGAGCCCTTAATTGCTTACTTGATTATGTGAAGTCACAATTATAGCATGGCCGGGAACCATACTAGTGGATCTTGGGGGGTGCCTAACACCTTCCCCCCGAGATAATTTCAAGCCCTTACCCATTCTCTGGTTCTTCTTCTTTTTATTTCCTTGCACTCAATCATTAGGTGGCGACTCTTCTAAATCTCAAACCCAATTCCCAAATGGAAAAGAGTTATCCGCCCAAATGTCGTAAACCCGATTTCGCCTTTAGAAAAAGGGGGCATTCGACAGACACCCTCCAATGAAAACTTCAGATTCTAGCCAAATACACATCCTGACAATCCCCAATTGTTATATATAAATATTGAATCCATTAGATCCATTATTAGGAGTCATCTACTCTACTCAGGTCTCAATTAAACTGATCAAAAGAACCGAACGACTTGTGCCCCATTCGTACAGCAACACCTAAGGAAGTAACCCATCCTTCTAAGCAGCCGAGCGATTTCCTACTCCCTATGCTTTACATCCCTTACAACAACAACTAACTCATCCATTGTTCCTCATATACCCATAAAGCATAACACAACCCTTATCCAATATTTCCTTTACTCGAGTCATCCTCGATCTCAACCTATGTAAGCCACAACTGATTCACTAGTATGCCTCAAACTGAAACCAATACAACACATAACCACGTAATCAACTGATCAGTAGTAGACTCCCCCACTTGGCTCGAAGCCATAGATCAAAATGCACAATAACTCATGATGCCCATACTCTATTACTTCCATAATGCCATAGTGAGATTCAGCTAAATCCTTCATAAGCTCATGCAACACAACCCATAATACCTCAAATCGTTTGCAAATCTCACATTCACCCTCGTAACAGTCAAGCCAACTCTCATACGTGATCCAAACTCAAACTGCAGCACATATAATTCACTGGTAAAAGAGGACTCTGTACAAAACAACATAGGGATCGCACGCCCTCAGGACACCCCGTAGAAGATAACTCACCTGCTTCGCCTCCAACTAATATCTCTTTATACCCTTCCATAGTCATAAACCTTAGGCATTCACTTAATCTTCCGGAGTCTGAACTCATCTCACAACATGAATATCTACTTCACTCCTCAACTAAACAACCTGAAAAGGATCCTCCATCACACTCCTAACTCGAGGCTATACGCCAATTCAGGATGGGAATCAAGCACCAAATAGTTCTTTCTACACATTAAGCAAATCCTTCTCGTCACATTCAAATCATATGAACTCATCTCGTGGTCACATCACACTCATCACGTAACCAACTAGCCACCAGTTCCACTAATAGGGACATTACCCGACATATAAGTCCACAAGCACACGCTCACACAATCAACACCTCAATGCTCAAGCTACATTCAAAACCTAGCCTCAAGTCCTCTAGACTGGCCCAACATCAACACATAGAAATCACATCTCGCACCTCATCCAGAGAATCACAAGCCGTCGAAGCACAGCTGATACCGAGCGCTCATGCGCGCATACGAATGCGTGGAAGGAATTTCAAGAGTTACACTTCTAGCTGAATCAATATCGCATGATAAGAATTCAAGAATGTAAATTTTCCTAAGGGTTCTACAGCCTCTCGAAGATATGTATAGACGTCTCTGTACCAATCCGCAAGACTCTACTGAAACTGCTCATGATTCGTGAGACCTATGTAATTTAGGCTCTGATACCAACTTGTCACGATCCAAAACTACTATGTTTTGATGGCGCCTATCGTGGAACTAGCCAAGCCGACTCTTTACCAAAAACAACATGATTTTTCATTTGCAAGATAATTTAAAGCTAATTAATAATAAACTTCATAAAGAAAATCTGAACAATGAAAGTGCGGAAAGAAAAGCCCCTACTACGACCGTCTAATAATATCGAGACTACCATAGTCTGGAAATAACTAAAAACAACTAAGGGAAGATGAAAATGGAAGAAAGTAGGGCTACGATCACCAGGCAACTACCTTGCTAACTCTGATGGATCTGCAACTGAATAATCAACACCCGCTACCGAGTCAGAATACCTGAATCTGCACACAAGGTGCAGGGAGTAACGTGAGTACGCCAACTCAGTAAGTAACCAAATTAAATAAAGGCTGAAAAGTAGTGACGAGCAATAAAGCATATAAAGTTCATATCATGAAATCTCAGTAAAAATACAACAGGCTTTTAAAAGTAGAGTTTGAATCAAATCGTTTCGTTCTAACTCAGCTTCAGTAAAAATCATTTGAAGATATTTTCTCAACAGTTCTCTAACGCAGGCTCAATGCAACCGTGAGCAAATATGGCATTCAACCCAATTTAAAGAAATTCTTTCTAAACACATAAGTATCATATAGTTTCTGCCAAATATGCAACTTATAGTTGCCACGGGACGGACCAAGTCACAATCCCCAACGGTGCACGCCCACAGGCCCATCGCCTAGCATGTGCGTCACCTCATAATAGTAAAAATGATACGAAATCCGGGGTTTCATACCCTCGGAGTAGATTTACAATCGTTACTTACCTCAAATCGGTCAAATCTCTACTCCGCGATGCTCTTGCCCCTCGACTCGTCCTCCAAATGCTCCGAATCTATTCACAATCAGTACAATTACCATCAATATACACTAATGGAATGAATTCCACACGAAAACTATCAACTTAGACCAAAATCCCGAAATCCACTCAAAACCGACCCCCGGGCCCACGTCTCAAAATTCGACAAAAATCACAAAACTAGAGAGCCCATTCACTCACGAGTCTACCCATACCAAATTCATCAAAATCCGATATCAAATGGCCATTCAAATCCCCAAAATCATCTCTCCAATTCTTTTCCATTTTTCCCCCAATTTCACACCCTGATTCCTAATTTGGATGATGAAAATCAAGACACAATCATGGAGACTAACCAAAATCAAGTGAAGAACATTTACCCCAATCACCTCTCTGAAATTCCCTTAAACAATCGCCCAATTCCGTGGTCTCTTGCCCAAAATATGAAAAAATGGGTTCAAACCCTTGATTTTGATATTTAACACTGCTGCCCAGATTTTACCCTTCGCGAACGTGTTAGTGCCCTCGCATTTGCGCAGCACAAACTACCTCTAACCTGGAAATCTTCGTTCGCAGACGCCCTCCTCGTGAACGCGTAGACCAATGGCCTGGGGTCCCCAGCTGCCTCCACATCTCTTCACGAACGCAAGACCTCATGTGCGTCCGTGATGCATACTCAGATCAAACCTTCGCGTTCGCAGCCTCCCCTTCGCGAACGCGAAGAACAAAAATACCCCTGCTCTCAATAACCCTTTGTGAACGCGATAGCCTTCTCTCGGACGCATAGAAGAAATTCTTTGCAAAAAAATACCAAAAATCTGCCAACTTCTAAAGCCAAGAATTGATCCGGTAACCACCCGAAACTCACCGAGGCCCTCGGGACCTCAACCAAACATGCCAACATCCCATAACATCATCAAACTTAGTCGAACCTTCGAATCACTCAAAACAACATCAAAACATGAAATTACCCTCGGATTCAAGCCTAAGAACTTCTAAACTTCCAAACTCTACAAACAATGCCGAAACCTACCAAACCTCGTCCGAATGACCTGAAATTTTGCACACATGTCAAAAATGATACTACGAACCTACTCCAACTTCCTAAATCCTATTCTGACCCTGATACCAAAATTTCCACTGCCAACCGAAAATCATCAAATTTCTAATTTCGCCAATTCAAGCCTAATTCTACCCTGGACCTCCAAATCACATTCCAAACGCGCTCCCAAGTCCAAAATCACCTAACAGAGCTAACGAGCCATAAAAATTCAATCTCGAGATTGAATACTAGAAAGTCAAAACTTGGTCAAATCTTTCCAATTTAAAGCTTCAAGCTGAGACCATTCTCCCAAATCAATTCCGGATAACCTGAAAACCAAAACCGATGATTCAGGTAAGTCATAATACATCAGATAGAGTTACTCATACCCTCAAACAACCGAGCGAAGTGCAATTGCTCAAAATGACCAGTCGGGTCGTTACAATTACTTGCTTTACGTTGTTTTGAAATGTTGTTGGCTATTGGTGTTGGACCCGACCTTTGTTCCAGCTCGTCACTATTTTCAACCTAAAGTTAGGTTTATTACTTATTGAGTAAATGGGGTCGGTTGTACTCATACTACACTTCTGCACCTTGCATGCAGATGTTGGCTGTTGATGTTGTTGTGTTCGACGGGAGCTGGATTTGAAGACGTACCTGTGTTCCAGTTGTACCTGCCTCTTGTTCATGATAGCCTTAGATTCATAAGACTCTATTTATGTATTTTTCAAACAGATGATATATTTACTTCATACAACCTTTGTAAACTATATTCTTAGAAGCTCATGATTTGTACTACTAGTCCTTGGAGAATGTATCAGATTCAGATATTTCGTTATTTAGTTGCCTTATTAAATTTTTATTGGAATCGGATATTGTTAATTTGCTTACCTAGCGGGTTGAGTTAGGTGCCATCACGACTAGTTGGATTTTGGGTCGTGATAGATTGGTATCAGAGCTCTAGGTCTATAGGTTCTACAAGTCATGAGCAAGTGTCTAGCAAGTGTTACTGCACATCTTGATATTGGATAACTTGGAAGGTGATAGAAATAGTTTTTGCGCAAGAATATACGCCCACTTCAATATGCTGCAAATGAACAACAACAAAAGAAAATATATGAAATAAAAAACTTCAGCATGCATAAGTATGAAGTTCAGAAAAAATTCATTACAAAACTACAATTTGCATGACAAAAACTTAAGCATATTCAGTTTTAAGTGTTCGGAAATAATCTAAAAAACTTCAGCATGTTTGATTTAAAGTTTAGAAAAAAAAACTAGAGACTGCATATCAAAAACTTCAGCAAGTTTAGTCTGAAGTTTTAGCAAATAAGCTAAACAACTTCAGCAGTTTTACCATGCATAAAACTGAAGTTTACCAAATTACAGTACAAAAACTTTAAAATAAAAATAAACTGATGTTTTGAGAAATACAGTTGAAAACCAATTCAAAAAACAAACTTAATAACTTACTTCATCCGGAAGATCAGAGCCAGGATCCACAAGCTTGGTAAAGAATGACTTTGGAATATCAATTATAGCTAATCTGAATGGCTTGGAATTACATTCACTGGCATCTGTCTTCAACCAGTCTGTAAATCTTTGCATCAATCCACTGTCTTGATTAACATAATGTAAGGGACACCTTCGTGTAGTCTTTTCTACTTTCCAATCTTGCCCCCTTCGCTTTTGTTTAGGAATGATGTAAGGAGATTTCAACCAAATACTCTCCATACGAATCCTTTTCCTTATTTTATTTGGTTTCTTTTTGCTTGCTTTTCCTGCTGTTCCGTCACAAGTAACTGTTGCGGTTCAGCAGCAGGGGAAAAATCCACAGCCATGGTGGCAGATACTTTACCAACTCCCTACTGTTCATGATGTTCTTGTCTCTCTTCACCAACAATAGCAACAGCAGAATTACCTTATGAACCAGTCCCTACTGTACTACCCAGCGAAAATGAACATAACTTGAAGTTGGGGATATCACTGGTGTCACACAAAATATTAGGGGAATTGGACATCTTCCTTCTCTTAGGATTTGGAAGAAGTTGTGATGCATCAGATGAGATCTGCAAAAGCAAGGAAAATATATACATAAATACAACTGATACAAAACACACATTAGGCAAAAAAATACCTTGTAATCGTATTGCAGAAAATAACTACCTGGTCTAAGTGTTGCGACACAGATGGTGTTTGCATTCCAACAGATCCACTTCGATCAGATACTCATATATCTTCATGCAAAAAAATACTAAATAATACTGACTAAATTTTAAAAATAATACAAACACACTTCACACCTGTCTGTGAGCCAACAAGTGTGAATAGATATATTTCTCCTTTTTCATATAACTGAATGAGCTCACCAATTTCTTTTTCACCTGCATTGAGTCTTTCTGAATAATCATCAAAAAGCATAAAAAAGAAAATAAAGTATGTAAAATTTCAAACTTAAAATATATACTTGGATCAAATGTAATAAATTCGTGATCTATAGAATACCTTGACGTTTGTCTTCCACTGTGGTTTTGCCAGGCTTCAGCTCCAACTTCATTCAATTGTGCAACAACATCGAGGAGCATTGGAGTATTCTCTGGAAGGATTTTCTCAACTCTATCTTCATTCAATTCAGCAGAGAGTTTTGATTGTATCAATTGAAGCACAACTATTTTCAACTTCCACTGCATATTCATAAAGAGGGGGGAGGGATCCATGACATATATATATATATATATATATATATATATATATATAATATATATATAATATATATATATATATTATAATATAATATATAAACTCAAAAACTTGTTGTTAAGGGTAGTCGAGCGGCTTTCCCTTTTGTCCCGGTTTCCCTCTTTGTACCGACGAGTATGATAGTGTTTTGTCGAACCCTGCTAGCGATTTATGTTGTGTTTCACACTTTTGCATAATATTTGTGTTACTGCTTTTCCATTTATTTGCTGTCTCTCTCATTGTTTTCGGGTTTTGTTGTCACACATCTATTGTCTCTAAGTCGAGGGTCTCCCGAAAACAGCCTCTTTATCCCCTCCGGGGTAGGGGTAAGGTCTCCGTACATTCTACCTCCCCAGACCCCATTGGTGGGATTTTACTGGGTTGTTTTTGTTGTTTATATATATATATATATATATATAATATATATATATATATATATATTATATATATATATATATATATATATATATATATATATATATATATATATATAATATATATATACATATATATATAACTTAGAAAATATTTATACCTGTGGTGCAAACTTTCTGTGACTCTAAACCTAAAATTTCTTGGCAAATAGCTATTGCGCCCACAAACCGATCGTCTTTCCCAATAGTGGTACACACGTCACTCGATGTCAGTTCTTCGATACCAACAGGTTCATGATCTCCATCACCAAACAAATTGTCTTTTGCAATATCACTGCCCAAAGCACAACTCGGTGCATGTTCTTCGGTATCGACAACTTCATCGTCTACCCCTTTCTTGCTTCCTACATTCTCGGTTGATAATTTTTCATAATTTCCATCTTTGCTCAGTCTATCAACACTGGAACGTTCCTCTTCAACTTGTTGTTCAACATGTTGATCGCCTTCAAGAGCCGCTTCCTCACATGTTACATTTTCATCTGCGACTTTAAGCAGCATCATGAGCACCATTAATATCCGATAGATGTTCGAACGAGTCGTTCATCCTATCATATTGTCAATACTTCATCAAATCAAAATCACCATCGTCCATTCGTTTTGATTTGTCGAAAATCTTAAACAACTTTTAAAACTTCTCATCAAAATATTCCTAGAAAAAATTACTAACAATGATTAATCTGAATAACATTAGCAGAAAAAAAAAGACTTCTCTATAAATTAGCTTACCTTGACTTTTTATCAAAACCTCATCCACAATCGCAGATCACTCATCCCGTTGAAACTGCTCAACAACTTCTTTCGCGATCATGCGTCTTTCTTCTTCTGCATGGCTTTTAACCTCCGTCGTTACCCTCTAGTATAGAGACACAGAACAAAACTTCAGGTCTAAAGAATGCTGAAGTTCAGCAAATAAAGAACACAACTTCAGCTACTAGAATGCTGAAGTTATTCACGAACAGAACAAAACTACAACTAAAACATGCTGAAGTTCAGCAAATACATAACACAACTTAGCTACTAGAATGCTGAAGTTATTCACGAACAGAACAAAAACTTCAGCTAAAACATGCTGAAGTGAAGTTCAGCAAATACAGAACACAACTTCAACTACTAGAATGCTGAAGTTCATCACAAACAGAACAAAAACTTCAGCTAAAACATGCTGTAGTTTTACAAAACACAAAAACAAAAAAACTTCAGCTCAAAACTTAATTCATTGTCAAACGCCGTTGTAGAACGGTTAAAATGACTCTGGGTACGAGATGATTCGCCAATTACAGGAGTTCTATTGGCTTCTTTTGATCAACTCCGACTACGTTGTGATTCACCAGTTGAAGGAACCGCATTAAGTACCTTTGAAATAATCCGACTGCATGGTAATTGTCCAATTAAAGGCATTGAATTAAATTTCTCTTCCGTAAGAATTATATCAAATATCCTAAATGTTCGATATTTTTTTTAATACAAAAAAGTATATTATGAAAATAAAATAAAACTAATACGTCAACATATTAACACAACTACAAAAATAAAAAACATTAACTTACACCATGATTACTGAAGTAATCCTCATGAAGTTCTTTATATTTAGGCTCTCCCAAAGATACATAACGTAACATCCTGGGAACCTGAGGGGCATCAAGGAAGTTGTCCTCTTTTAAACACTTTTCCCAAATATTTGGGAAGCGCTCATAGAACCAAACACATGATGGAAATGGAAATCCACCAACAGTATACTCAGTTGAATTATATTTGTCCTGGTTGTCCAATGCATGTTTCATTAAGGTAATGAGCTTCTCAAAAGACACATTACCCCAAGGATAATCAGCATAAGCCTTATCATCTTCAATAATAGCTGCATACTCCTCCAGCACAGTTGGTTCATTCTTTTTTCCAAACAAAATAGACTCCACAACAAGAATTTCCATAAGCTTCACAGCATCTTCATCACTCTCGCATACATGTCTGAAATTCACATCATCCTTTTGAATTTCATTCCGGGACATATAATCTCGAATGTCCTTCAAGGTCATACCCTTAGAATTCCCAAAATAGCGCTTCAGAATCTTGCTCTCTCATTTACTTGGTTTTTCAATATTATGTGCTGTCATCCTCAAACCGCACATAATGTGAAAGTCTTCAAGTTGAACGATACATCATGGCCAAAAATCTTGAAACTAATGGAGTCTCGATCATTGGTGAATATTCGAGAAAGAATCAAACAGTAAACCAACTTCATGCTGCATTTGAAATTCTCCATAGCCATAATATACTGAAATGTACCATTATTCAGCTTATCCTATTGTTCAGGAGTCAAGAAAGTTGCAATTAAACTCTTCAAATCGTGGTTCCCCTTTCAGTAAGCACGGCAGTTAAACCAATCTCGAAACTCATAATCTCTCTCCCCTAGTTTTGTAGGTAGAGCAATAGGGACTGAAGGACCTTTGCGTATTCTACGTAGTTTAGGTGCTTTAGGATCTTTAGGTGCATTAGAATTTGTAGGTGATTTGGATTTCGTAGATGCCATCTGTTCAAAAAAAAAGTATAAGATAGGAAAAATAACGTCAGAACATTATCAAAAAAATCAGTTAAAACTTCAGCTCTAAGAAGGCTGAAGTTCAGCAAATATAATACAAAAACTTCAGCTCCTAAATGCTGAAGTTCAGCAAATACAAAATAAAACGTCAGCTCCTAGAATGCTAAAGTTCACCAGTTACAAAATAAAAACTTCCGCAAAAACATGCTGTAGTTTTTACAAAAAGAGAGCACAAATTCAACTCCAAATAATGCTGAAATTCATAAAAAATATAACAAAAACACAAAAAAAAAAAACTTCAACTCCTAAATTAAGGTATCCTTGAAGTATTATAAACTTCACATTTTAATAGCATCATCTATTTAACTCTCAAAATTTTAAAAAATTTTGACGTCTCCTAAAATCACTGATGAATTTATAGAATTTTCATAAAAAACACAAACACACGTTCAGAAAACCTAAAAACACAATCGTAAAAGTAAAACCTAGAAAACTAATGCACTAATCAAAGTAAACCCTAGGAAACTATTTTATCATAAATAGAAAAAGGGAAACGATTCAACTAACATGACTATCAACAAAAAAGTCAGAAATTAAATCGTAAAAATAATACTAAAATAAAACCCAGAAAGTAAATGCAATGTACCTGTGATTATACGTAATGTTACTGGGGAACAAACAGTTGAAAATTCAAGAAGAATGACGAAAAACGTTTGATTTCAGAGAAGAACAAATCAAAAACGCGAAGAACGGGCAGAGACAGTAGACTGGCGTATACTTGGAGAGAAAGTAATCTTTTAATAAAGAAGGTCAAAATCATCTTTTTAAAAGGATTTTAACAAAAAAACCGGTACAGATGCAAACAGAAAAACAAAGCGTCTACTGGTTAAAAAGGGGCGACCAAATAGGGCGCCGGCCCATGCAATTTTTACTTGTTGATTGGGGTATTATCACTTTAGCCCGTGCCAGAAACTATTTATATTTGATAGTCAAAAAAGTATATAAAATTTGTATATTTTTTTGTATATAATATACAAAATGTATATACAAAAAATATACAAGTTTTATATATTTTTTTGGCTATTATTTATACAGCGGCTATACATTGTCATTTTTCCTTTTCCTGTCCGTTTTTTTTTTGTTAAGGTCCGTTCTTTTTCTTTGCCATTTCGTTTTAGGTTTCCAAACTCTTTAAATTGCAAAATAGATCAAAATTTAACAATGTTAATCACTATAATGATGACAACGATGATAATAGGATTAGTTACTTCCTATCGCAAAGGTTGATACCTTATTTATTTTAGATAAATACCCTTTTAAAAAATTATATTCCATAGCTATCTTTTGATTTTTTATAGCCAAATATCTATTTATGGTCACCTCCTACCCGTAAGCCATAAAATAAGCTTTGTATTATTTTTCTCTCTCATATCCCTCAAGTTTCTCCTATCCCCTGCCCCATATCTATTCTCCCTCTCTCTTTCTCTACTACCCGATGTCTTCTCCTCGCCGGACGCTGGAGCAATTGCCACCGTCACCGTTTCGACCGTGGCCGTTATTCATTGATACCGCCGCCCTCAGCCTCCCAATCTCATTCTGTGACGCAACATATCGGATAAACAAAAACCTCCATTATTTCGCCGGTAATAACGTGCAAATCGTCGGTAATCGGAGACAACGGTGACGGCGAGCGAGGACTGGATACTGATGCTGCTTCAACAAGACGACATTAGGATTTTTCTTGACAAAGACGTCGGAGTTGGGCGCTGGGCAACTTGAATTTTCTGTTAATATATTTCAATGTATTTTAATGTATCTCGTTGTATTTCATTGTATTCATTGTCTTTCTTTTCATTGTATTTCAATGTATCTCGCTGTATTCTATGTATTTCATTGTATTCATTGTCTTTTTTTTCATTGTATTTCAATGTATCCTGTTGTATTCTATGTATATCATTGTATTCACTGTCTCGCTATTTTCCATGAATGTATTCATATATTTTTTTTAATTAATATAATTTATGTATTCAGATGTATTATATAATTTCTCTGAACATTGCTATATTTTTGGGGTGTTTTTCGGTTGAGAATCTTTTTTATAACTGGAAATACAAAAGTTGTGTATTATAATTGAGTTTGTTGAGTTATATTAGGAGTCTATTATGTTAATTGATTCACTTTCCGTTTAAAAACAGTGTAATCCCCTGTTTCACACCGTGAATACGGTCGAATACAGTCGAATACAATAATTTGTCCAGCTGTAATCCCATATTTCACGCCATGAATACAGACGAATACACTCGAATACAAAAATTTGTCTGGTTGTAATCTCCTGTTTCACGCCTAGAAATGCTACTGCATTCATGAATACAGTAGCTTAAATACATCGAACACGCTCTAAAATGTGATGACCCAAAAGGTCATCACTTTATTTACGAGTAAATTCTGTGTTCCGAGGCCTTAGAAGCTTCCTTTTTCCTCACCTCAATTTGCGTGCGTGGTCCAGGAGCATATCCGGAACGCTTTTATGTGGAAATGTGATGAAAATGTTAATTTGGCCTTTAAAATTAAATTTAAGTTTACTTCGGTCAATATTTTGGGGAAACATGGGACTTAGGCGTATGCACGGAATCGAATTCCGAGATCCCAAGCCCGAGAAATAAATTTTTGAAAGAAATTATTTTACTGAAAATATAAGAGTTTTTGGAAATTTGATTATATTTGAAATTTATGGTATCGGGCCATGTCACGACCCGAATTCCCACCCTCGGGAGTCGTGATGGCGCCTACTAGTACGAGCTAGGCAAGCCAATTAATTTCACAATTTTTACTCATTGTATATTCATTAGCAATTTTAATAATAATAATAACATTTAAACAGCGGAATTTAACATAAGCGGAAGAAAGAAGCCATAATCTATCTGAACATGAATATCTAATACAACTGTTTGAACCTCGACTACCCAGAACTGGTGTCACAGTATCACAGACGGTCTAAGATTTACTACATACAGAGTCTGAAGAAAATATCAATACACTTTTTCTGAATATAAGGAAAATGAAACAGGAAATAGGGATAGAGGAGACGCCAGGGCCTGCGGACGCCTGCAGGTCTACCTTGGATCTCCGCGTGAACTGAAAATAGCCTCCAACCTACGGTCCGAAGTCAACAGCACTGGGATCTGCACAAAAGAGTGCAGAGTGTAGCATCAGCACAACCGACCCCAAGTAAGTGCCTAGCCTAACCTCGGCGAGGTAGTGACGAGGCTAGACCAGAATACCACATAAACCTGTGCAGTTCAAATATATATACAGCGGAAAAGAGACACAGAAACAACCAGTCAAAATGGCAGGGGGAACATGCTGTGGGGGAGATAGCAATTCCGAATAGAAAGACATCAAATAACCAAAGAAATAACATAACTCGGATACCAACAAGAATCAGAATTCAATAAATGCACGGCATCACCCTTCGTGCTTTTACTCTCGTCCTCACCCAAGCAATCATATAATAAAAGTGTGCACGGCATCACCCTTCGTGCTTTTACTCTCTTTCCTCACCATATAATCAATAAAATCTGCACGGAATGGTACATTGTGCGGCACGGCATCACCCTTCATGCTTTACACTCTTTCCTCACAATAATACACGGCATCACCCTTCGTGCTTTATACTCTTTCCTCACAAAACAAACAATGCACGGCATCACCCTTCGTGCTTTAACGCTCTTCCTCACCCAAACAACAATCACAAATAATAGGCCAAGGGAATAAATGAAATTGCAATAAAGATCCTGGCAAACGAACACCATTTCAACAAATAAAACCCGGCAAGGGAACAACATCAATAATATCAACATCCCGCAAGGGAGATAACAAATAAATCAACAATAGCCCGGCAAGGGTGTCAACATGATAACTTCTTTTCTTTCTCACTTTTATCTCACAATTCACTTCATAACTCGAGCCAATGCTCTAGATATTCAATTATCACTTGCACTTTCACAATTCGTTACATAACTTAAGCCAACGCTCCTCAATGTTCATACGTCATAATTCCTTCCACAAACTTTACAAAACATATAGAAACCATCACCAAGGCATGAAAGATACAACGAAGTCATGAAAATCACAATATAAAGACTCACGGGCATGCTAGACACCAACGTATAGATACTCGTCACCATGCCTATACGTTGTACTCAACAATTAACACTTAACAAATAGGACTCAACTCCTAATCCCTCAATCTAAGGTTAGACCAAACACTTACCTCGATGCCACGAACACAATTCACGCTTCAACTATAGCTTTACCCCTCCATTGCACCACCAATTCGTTCGTATCTAGTCACAAGTTACTTAATTACATTAATAAACACTAAATGAATCAACTCGAATGCATAAAATGAATTTTCCAAAGTTTTACCCAAAAAGTCAAAAATCGCCCCCGGGCCCACATGGTCAAAACCCGAGGTTCGAACCAAAAGCCGATCATCCATTCCCCCATGAACTCAAATATATAATTTGTTTTGAAATCGGACCTCAAATCGAGGTCCAAATCCCCAATTTTTGAAAAACCTAGGTTCTACCCAAAACGCCCAATTTCCCCCATGAAAATCATTGATTTGAAGTTGAAATCATGTTAAAAGATGTTAAGAATTGAAGGAAGTTAGTTAAAAATGACTTATAATTGATTTAGAGAAGAAGAAATCCTTGAAAAATCGCCTAAGTGTGTTTATGTTTTCAGAGAATGTGAAAAATGGGTTTAAAATCGTCTAAGTATTAAAGTTGCAGGTCTCTCTGATATGGGAATTGCGAACAGGGGTTTGCACGACCTCTGCTATTATGGGAAATGCGAAATAGGGCTCGCATTTATGAACCATTCAGGATTGCTGGACCTTCGCATTTGCGAAAAGAAGGTCGCATTTGCGACTTCCGCATTTGCGACACATAGGTCACATTTGCGATCATAGAGGATTAGGCGGGTGTCGCATTTGCGACAGATACTCCGCATTCGCGGAGAAGGCTGCCCAGGCCACCTCTCGCATTTGCGAGACAGGCTTCGCAAATCCTGCAGGTCTGAAACACACCAGCAATTTTTTAAGTTCAAAATGCACCCCGTGGCCTATCCAAACTCATCTGAGCCCTCGGAGCTCCAAACCAAATATACACCCAACCTCAAAAACATCCTACGGACTTATTTGTGAAATAAAATCACCAAAATAACATCATGAACATCAAATTAAACCTCAAGATCAATGAAATTTCTCAAAACTTCCTTAAACATCAATTTCGCATTTAAGGTCCGAATCCCGTCAAACGGATTCCGTTTCTCACCAAACTTCACAGAATTATCTTAAATCATATATAAGACCTGTACCGCACGCCGGAACCAAAATACAGGCCCGATACCAACATGTTCTAACCAAAATTCATTTCCAAGCCTTATAAACAATTCCAAAAAATAATTTTCTTTAAAAATTCATTTCTTGGGCTTGGGACTTCGGAATTCAATTCCGGGCATATGCCGAAGTCCCATATTTTCCTATGGACTCTCCGGGGCCGTCAAATCATGGGTCTGGGTCCGTTTACCCAAAATGTTGACCGAAGTCAAATTAATTTATTTTATAGTCAAAATTTATTATTTTTTCCATAGATTTTCACATATAGGCTTTCCGGCTACGCATCCGGACTGCGCACGCAAATCGAGGTAATGCTAAAAGAGGTTTTTAAGGCCTCGGAATGTAGAATTTATTTTAAAGACAAGTGATGAACTTTTGGGTCGTCACATTCTCCACCTCTAAAATAACCGTTCGTCCTAAACGGACAGAAGAAGGAAGTACCTGAGTCGGGGAAAAGATGGGGATAACGGCTCCGCATATCGGACTCGGACTCCCAGGTCGATGCCTCAGGAGGCTGACCTCTCCACTGAACACAAACAGAAGGAAAACTCTTCGATCTCAACTGACGAACCTGCCGGTCTAGAATAGCTACTGCTTCTCCTCATAAGACAAGTCCTTGTCCAACTGGACAGTGCTGAAATCTAACACGTGGGATGGATCGTCGTGATACTTCCGGAGCATGGACACATGAACACTAGATGCACGGTTGATAAGCTCGGTGGCAACGCAAGTCTATTAGCCACCTCTCCCACTCGATCAAGAACCTCAAACGGGCCAATGAACCTAGGGCTAAGCTTGCCCTTCTTCCCGAATCTCATCACGCCCTTCATAGGCGACACTCGAAGCAATACCCGCTCACCGACCATGAATGCCAAATCACGAACCTTACGGTTGGCATAGCTCTTTTGCCTGGACTGAGCTGTACGAAGCCTATCCTAAATAATTTTGACCTTGTCCAAGGCATCTTGAACCAGATCCATACCCAACAACCGAGCCTCTCCCGGCTCAAACCATCCAACCAACGACCGACACCGCCTACCATATAAGGCCTCATAAGGAGCCATCTGAATACTCGACTGGTAGCTGTTGTTGTAGGCAAACTCTGCCAAAGGCAAAAACTAATCCCACGAGCCTCAAAAGTCAATGACACAAGCTCGGAGGATATCTTCCAAAATCTGAATGGTCCGCTCGGACTGCCCGTCTGTCTGAGGATGAAACGATGTGCTCAACTCAACCCGTGTGCCCAACTCTCGCTGAACTGCTCTCCAGAAATGTGAGGTAAACTGCGTACCTCGATCCGAAATGATAGACACAGGCACACCATGAAGACGAACAATCTCCCGGATATAGATCTCAGCTAACCTCTCGGAAGAATAGGAGACTGCCACTGGAATAAAATGCGCTGACTTGGTCAGCCTATCAGCAATGACCCACACTGCATCAAACTTCTTCTGAGTTCGTGGAAGTCCAGTAACGAAGTCCATAGTGATCCACTCCCACTTCCACTCGGGAAGCTCAATCCTCTGAAATAAACCACCAGGCCTCTGATGCTCGTACTTAACCTGCTGACAGTTCAAACACCGAGCTACATATGCAACGATATCCTTCTTCATTCTTCTCCACCAATAATACTGCCGCAAATCCTGATACATCTTAGCGGTGCCAGGATGAATAGAGTACCGGGAGCTATGGGCCTCCTCTAAAATCAACTCTCGAAGACCATCCACATTAGGCACACAAACTTGACCCTGCAATCTCAAAACTCCATCATCACCTAAGGTAACCTGCTTGGCACCTCCGTGCTGCACCGTGTCTCTAAGAACACACAAATGGGGATCATCATACTGGCGATCTCGGATACGCTCCAATAACGAAGAACGAGCGACTGTGCAAGCTAACACACGGCTGGGCTCAGAAACATCCAACCTCACGAACTGATTGGCCAAAGCCTGAACATCAAAAGCAAGCGGTCTCTCACCGACCAGAATATAAGCAAGACTGCCCATACTGGCTAACTTCCTACTCAAAGCATCGGCCACCACACTGGCCTTTCCCGGATGATATAAGATGGTGATATCACATCCTTCAACAACTCCAACCACCTCCTCTGCCTCAAATTCAATTGCTTTTGCTTGAACAAATACTGTAGACTCTTGTGATCCGTGAACACCTCACATGCCACGCCATACAGATAATGCCTCCAAATCTTCAACGCGTGAACAATGGCTGCCAACTCCAAATCATGAACCGGATAATTCTTCTCATGAATCTTCAACTGCCGCGAAGCATAGGCAATGACCTTGCCATCCTGCATCAACACTGCACAAAGTCCAATACGAGATGCATCACAATAGATTGTATAATGCCCTGAACCTGTGGGCAAAACCAACACCGGTGCCGTAGTTAGAGTTGTCTTGAGCTTCTGAAAGTTCGCCTCACACTCGTCCGACCATCTCAACTGGGCACCCTTCTGGGTCAACCTGGTCATCAGGGCTGCGATAGATGAAAACCCCTCTACGAACCGACGGTAGTAGCCTGCCAAACCCAAGAAAATACGGGTCTCTGTGGCTGATGCTGGTCGAGGCCAGTTCTTGACTGCCTCAATCTTCTTCGGATCAACCTGAATACCCTCTGCTGACACCATATGACCCAGGAATGCAACTGAACTCAACCAGAACTCACACTTCGAAAACTTGGCATATAATTGACTATCCCTCAGAGTCTGAAGAACCACTCTAAGGTGCTGCTCGTGCTCCTCCTGGCTGCGGGAATAGATCAGAATATCATCAATGAAGACTATCACGAACGAATCCAAATAAGGCCTGAACACTCGGTTCATCAAATCCATAAAAGTTGCTGGGGCATTTGTCAACCCGTATGACATCAACAAGAACTCATAATGCCCGTACCGAGTACGGAAAGCTATCTTAGGGACATCGGATGCCCTAATCCTCAACTGATGGTAACCAGATCTCAAGTCAATCTTTGAAAATACCTTGGCACCCTGAAGCTGATCGAACAAACCATCAATCCTCGGCAGCGGATACTTATTCTTGATTGTAACCTTGTTCAATTACCAGTAATCTATACACATCCACATCGATCCATCCTTCTTCTTAACAAACAACACCGGCACCCCAAGGCGAAACAATGGGCCTAATAAAACCGTTTTCAAGCAAGTCTTGCAACTGCCCCTTCAGCTCTTTCAACTCAGGGGGGGCCATACGATACGGCAGGATAGAAATGGGCTGAGTGCCCGGAGCCAAGTCAATGCAAAAGTCAATGTCCTTGTCGGGTGGCATACCCGGCAGGTCTGAAGGAAAAGCCTCAGGAAACTCACAAACAACGGGCACAGAATCAATAGAAGGAACCTCACCACTAGAATCACGAACATAGGCCAAACACCCCTTCTCGACGATACGCCGAGCCTTCACGTAGGAGATAACACTACGGGTAGAATGACCAGGAGTCCCTCTCCACTCTAAACGAGGTAAACCCGGTAAGGCTAAGGTTACAGTCTTAGCATGACAGTCCAAGATAGCGTGATAAGGTGATAACCATTCCATCCCCAATATAACATCGAAATCAACCATGTCCAGAAGAAGCAAATCTACACGAGTCTCAAGACCTCCAATCACAACTATACATGAACGATGGACTTGATCTACCACAATGGAATCACCGACCGGTGTAGACACATAAACAGGAGCACTCAAGGAATCACTAGGCATGACCAGATACGGTGCAAAATAAGATGACACATACGAGTATGTAGACCCTGGAACAAATAACACTGAAGCATCTCTATCACAAACCAAAACGGTACCTGTAATAACTGCATCGGAAGCCTCAGCCTCGGGCCTGGCTGGAAGAGCGTAACATCGGGGTTGGGCCCCACCACCCTGAACTACATCTCTGGGACGGTCTGCCGCTGGCTGGCCTCCATCTCTAGCGGCCTGAGCTCCACCTCTAGGACCTCTACCTCCACCTCTACCCCCACCTCTAGCTGGCTGGGCGGGCTGTGGGACACTCGGTGCCTGAACCATGGCACGGGAACCCTGATGCTGAGAGCTACTCGGTGCTCGAGGTCAAAACCTAGCAATGTGACCCACATCACCATAAGTGTAGAAAGCCCTCGGCTGCTGAGACTGCTAACCTTGACAACCCGGATGACCACCCTGAAAACTCTGAAGCGGCGGTGCACTGATAGGAACTGGTGGTACACTGTAGGACTACTGATCAGAATGCGGCATCTGAGGACCACGGCCACCTGAAGCACCGTGAGAAACCTGGAGTGCCGACTGAAAAGGCCTAGGAGGATGGCCTCTACCATTCGAATCTCTACCTCCAGACGAGGTACCACTGAATCTGCCTGAATGACGGGGCCTCTTGTCCGACATATGACCACCCCCCTGTGACAGAACCATCTCCACTCTCTTGGCCACATTGGCCGCCTCCTGGAAAGATATCTCATTCCCAGTCTCTCTATCCATCTAAAGATGAATCTGCTGAATAAGTCCATCAATGAACCTCCTCACCCTCTCTCTCTCGGTGGGAAGTATGATAAGAGCATGACGAGTCAAATCGATGAATCTGGTCTCATACTGGGTGACGGTCATGGAACCCTGCTAGAGACGCTCAAACTGTCTCCGATAGGCCTCTCTCTGAGTGATAGGGAGAAACTTCTCCAGAAATATCTGCGTGAACTGCTCCCAAGTCAAAGCTGGTGATCCGGCCAAACTAGCCAAGCAATAATCTCTCCACCAAGTCTTGGCGGATCCAGACAAGCGAAAAGTGGCAAAATCGACCCCATTGGTCTCAACTATCCCCATGTTCCTGAGAACCTCATGACAACTGTCTAGATAATCCTGGGGATCCTCAGTAGATGCACCGCTGAAAGTAGTAGTGAAGAGCTTGGTGAACCTGTCCAATCTCCACAAAGCATCGGCAGACATAGCTGCTCCATCACCGGCCTGGGCTACCACACCCGGCTGAGCTACTCCAACTGGCTGAACCGCTGGAGTCTGAAACTGGGGAGCTACCTGCTCCGGAGTGCGAGTAGCAGGAATCTGGGCTCCTCCTCCAGCCTGAGAGGCGGCTGGTGCTACAAGAAGCAAACATGCCCGGGTGACACTCTCCATAAGTCCCACTAGTCGGACCAGAGCATCCTGAAGAACTGGGGTGGCAATAAACCCCTCTGGGACCTGAGCTGGGACCACCGGAGCTGTTGGGGCCGGAACGTCATCATCAAAGTCAACCTGAGGCTCCGCCGCTGGTGCTGCTGCTCGGGGCTAAGCTCTACCCCTGCCTCGTCCTCTAGCACGGCCTCGGCCTCTCCCTTTGCCCCTCGTGGGAGCTGCTGCTGGGGGCTCAGGCTGCTGGTCAGCGGATGAGGAAGCGCGTGTTCTCGGCATCTGTGAGAGAATATAATAGAAATTCAATCAGCATTGAGAAACCAAACAGCAAGACAGGAAAGAAAAGATATGGAATTTTCCTAACTCTATAGCCTCTGGGGATAAATACAGACGTCTCCGTACCGATCCCTCAGACTCTACTAAGCTTGTCTGTGAACTGTGAGACCCATGTAACCTAGAGCTCTGATACCAACTTGTCACGACCTGGATTCCCACCCACAGGAGTCGTGATGGCGCCTACTGGTACGAGCTAGGCAAGCCAATTAATTTCACAATTTACCCTTTTTACTCATTTTATATTCCTTAGCAATTTTTATAATAATAATAATAATAATAATAACATTTAAATAGCGGAATTTAACATAAGCGGAAGAAAGAAGCCATAAGCTATCTGAACATGAATATCTAATACAACTGTTTGAACCTCGACTACCCAGAACTGGTGTCACAGTATCACAGACGGTCTAAGATTTACTACATACAAAGTCTGAAGAAAATATCAATACACTGTCACTGAATAAATGAAACATGAAATAGGGATAGAGGAGACGCCAGGGCCTGTGGACGCCTGTAGGTCTACCTTGGATCTCCGCGTGAACTGAAAATAGCCTCCAACCTATGGTCCGAAGTCAACAGCACTGGGATCTACACAAAAGAGTGCAGAGTGTAGCATCAGCACAACCGACCCCAAGTAACTGCCTAGCCTAACCTCGGCGAGGTAGTGACGAGGCTAGACCAGACTACCACATAAACCTGTGCAGTTCAAATATATATATACAGTGGAAAAGAGACACAGAAACAACCAGTCAAAATGGGAGGGGGAGCATGCTGTGGGGGAGATAGCAATTTAGAATAGAAAGACATCAAATAACGAAAGAAATAACATAACTCGGATACCAACAAGAACCAAAATTCAATAAATGCACGGCATCACCCTTCGTGCTTTTACTCTCGTCCTCACCAAAGCAATCATATAATAAAAGTGTGCACGACATCACCCTTCATGCTTTTACTCTCTTTCCTCACCATATAATCAATAAAATCGGCACGGAATGGTACATCGTGCGGCACGGCATCACCCTTCGTGCTTTACACTCTTACTTCACAATAATACACGGAACCACCCTTCGTGATTTATACTCTTTCCTCATAAAACAAACAATGCACGGCATCACCCTTCGTGCTTTAACGCTCTTCCTCACCCAAACAACAATCACAAAAAATAGGGCAAGGGAATAAATGAAATTGCAATAAAGATCCCGGCAAGGGCACAACATTTCAACAAATAAAACCCGGCAAGGGAACAACATCAATAATATCAACATCCCGGCAAGGGAGATAACAAATAAATCAACAATAGCCCGGCAAGGGTGTCAACATGATAACTTCTTTTCTTTCTCACTTTTACTTCACAATTCACTTTATAGCTCGAGCCAATGCTCTAGAGATTCAATTATCACTTACACTTTCACAATTCGTTACATAACTTAAGCCAACGCTCCTCAATGTTCATACGTCATAATTCCTTCCACAAACTTTACACAACATATAGAAACCATCACCAAGGCATGAAAGATACAACGAAGTCATGAAAATCACAATATAAAGACTCACGGGCATGCTAGACACCAACGTATAGATACTCATCACCATGCCTATACGTTGTACTCAACAATTAACACTTAACAAATAGGACTCAACTCCTAATCCCTCAAGCTAAGGTTAGACCAAACACTTACCTCGATGCCACGAACACAATTCACTCTTCAACTATAGCTTTACCCCTCGATTCCACCACCAATTCATTCGTATCTAGTCACAAGTTACTTAATTATATTAATAAATGCTAAATGAATCAACTCGAATGCATAAAATGAATTTTCCAAAGTTTTACCCAAAAAGTCAAAAATCGTCCCCGGGACCACATGGTCAAAGCCCTAGGTTCGAACCAAAACCAGATCACCCATTCCCCCACGAACTCAAATATATATTTTATTTTGAAATCGGACCTCAAATCGAGGTCCAAATCCCCAATTTTTGAAAAACCTAGGTTCTACCCAAAACACCCAATTTCCCCCATGAAAATCATTGATTTGAAGTTAAAATCATGTTAAAAGATGTTAAGAATTGAAGGAAGTTAGTTAAAAATGACTTACAATTGATTTGGAGAAGAAGAAATCCTTGAAAAATCGCCTAAGTGTGTTTATGTTTTGAGAGAATGTGAAAAATGGGTTTAAAATCATCTAAGTATAAAAGTTGCAGGTCTCTGATATGGGAATTGCGAACCCCGATCTCTGCTATTATGGGAAATGCGAAACAGGGCTCGCATTTGCGAACCCTTCAGAATTGCTGGACCTTCACATTTGCGAAAAGAAGGTCGCATTTGCGACTTCCGCATTTGCGACACATAGGTCACATTTGCGATCATAGAGGATTAGGCGGGTGTCGCATTTGCGACTTACAATCCGCATTTGCGGAGAAGGCTGCCCAGGCCACCTCTCGCATTTGCGATGAATGGCTTGCATTTGCGAGCTTGAATTTGCGAGACAGGCTTCGCAAATGCGAAGCTTGCAGGTCTGAAACACACCAGCAATTGTTTAAGTTCAAAATGCACCCCGTGGCCTATCCAAAACTCATCCGAGCCCTCGGGGCTCCAAACCAAATATATATCCAACCTCAAAAATATCCTACGGACTTATTCATGAAATAAAATCACCAAAATAACATCATGAACATCAAATTAAACCTTAAGATCAATGAAATTTCTCAAAACTTCCTTAAACATCAATTTTGCATTTAAGGTCCGAATCCCGTCAAACGGATTCCGTTTCTCACCAAACTTCACAGAATTATCTTAAATCATATATAAGATCTGTACCGGGCGTCGGAACTAAAATACGGGCCCGATACCAACATGTTCTAACAAAAATTCATTTCCAAACCTTATAAACAATTCCAGAAAATTTCTTTAAAAATTCATTTCTCGGGCTTGGGACCTCGGAATTCGATTCTGGGCATATGCCTAAGTCCCATATTTTCCTACGGACCCTCCGGGACCGTCAAATCACGGGTCCGGGTCCGTTTACCCAAAACATTGACCGAAGTCAAATTAATTCATTTTATAGTCAAAATTTATTATTTTGTTCACAGATTTTCACATATAGGCTTTCCGGCTACGCACTCGGATTGCGCATGCAAATTGAGGTGATGCTAAAAGAGGTTTTAAGGCCTCGGAAAGTAGAATTTATTTTAAATATAAGTAATGACCTTTTGGGTCGTCACAGGCCCGTATTTTGGTTCCGGAGCCTGGTACAGGTTCAATATGACATTTAAGATGCGTTTGTGAAATTTGGTAAGAAACGGAAGTCGTTTGATGTGATTCGGACCCGTAGTTGTGAAATTTGATACTTTGAATGTTTTGAGATTTTTCTTAAATTTCTATGCTAAATTCGTTGTTTAAGATGTTATTTTGACGATTTGATCGCACGAGCAAGTCTGTATGATGTTTTTAGACTTGCGTGCATATTTGGTTTAGAGCCCCGAGGGCTCGGGTGAGTTTCGGATAGGCGTCGTGGTGATTCGAACTTAGAAAATCCGGTGTTTTTGCTGTTTGCTGGTGTCCAGGTTTTTGTTCTATGCGATTGCATAGGTAGGCCCGTGATAGCATAGAGTTAATTCTGGAGGTCATCATTTATTCTATGCGATTGCATAGGTAGGTCCGTGATAGCATAGAGTTAATTCTGGAGGTCATCATTTGTTCTATGCGATTGCATAGGTAGGCTCGCGATAGCATAGAGTTTATTCTGGGGATCACCATTTTTCGTATATGCGAACGCATACCCTATCCCGCGATCGCAATGCCCAGTTTCCCTTACCCTATACGAATGCATGCTTTTGAGTGCGAACGCATAGGTCTATTGCCCAGCTAATATAAATACTCTTTTAAAAACGGGCAGACCTTCTTCTTCACCATATTTTCGAGGTTTACAGCCCTAAGAACGATTTTCTTCAACAATTATCATCCCCAAGTCATAGTTAATCAATTCTAAACTTTTTTCATTCAATTCCTTACTATTTTTCATCACTTTTAAATCAAAAATCAAGGGTTTTCATGGTAAAAATTGGGGATTTGGGTAGAGTTAGGGCTTTTTGAATAATTGGAATTTAGACCTCGTTTTGGGGTCGGATTTCAAAACTGATTGCATTTTCGGGCTCGTGGGTGAATGGGTGATCGAGTTTTGGTCCGAACCTCGAGTTTTGACCAAGCGGACCCGGGGTCGATTTTTGACTTTTTGGGAAAAATAATAGAAAACCTATAATTTAGCATTGGGATTGAACTAATCAGCATTTATTGATGTTGTTAAATTAATTTGGGCTAGATACAAGTAATTTGGAGGCGAATTCTAAAGGAAAAGCGGTGTTTAAGGCTTGAGTTGGCCGTGGAAGTTTGAGGTAAGTGTTTGGTCTATCCTTAGCTTGAGGGATTAGGAGTTGTGTCCTATTTGCTATGTGTTATTTGTTGAGTACGACGTATAGGCATGGTGACGAGAATCTATACGTTGGTGTCAAACATGCCCGTGAGTCCTATGTTATGATTAATGTGACTCCATTTGTATTGTTCATGTTCAATGTGATGATTGTTGTTATTCAGCAAGGGTTGTGGAAAGAACACTGGTATTTGAACAGTGAAGAGCGTTGCTTCAAGTTGTAAAGTGATTTGTGGAAGTATAATTGGCAATTGAACCATATAGAACATTGGCTCAAATTGTGAATCGAGTTGTGAAGTAAATGTGAAAAAGAGGAAAGGATTATGATATTGTTCCCTTGTTGGGATGTTGTTCCCTTGCCGGGATGTTATTGCTTTTAATATTGTTCCCTTGCCGGGATATTGTTGCTTTTAACATTATTCCCTTGCCGGGATATTGTTGCTTTTAATATTGTTCCCTTGCCGGGATATGTTGTTCCCTTATTGCTCCCTTGTCGGGATTCTTTGTGACTGGTGTTGAATTATATATATGGATCGGGTTGCACGCCGCAACAATATTATATGGATCGGGTTGCACGCCGCAATAATATTATATGGATCGGGTTGCACGCCGAAACAATATTATATGGATCGGGTTGCACGCCGCAATAATATTATATGGATCAGGTTGCACGCCGCAACAGTGAAATATGATATGGATCGGGTTGCACGCTGCAACGGTGAAATATGATATGGATCGGGTTGCACGCCGCAACAGTGTTTTATGATTTGGATCGGGTTGCGTGCCGCAACAATAAAGGATAAAAGTGGATATTGATTTGTTACTGTTTCCCTTATTCCTTCTGCTACGAATTTTAAATTGTTCTTTATGCTTTTCTCCTGAGTTACTGTTGGTAAATGATACCCCACCCCACCCCCCCACCGCATGTCCCCTTCCCATCTTAAACTGCTAGTTTTCCTTTATTATTACTTGTTATATATATAATTTAACTGCACAGGTTTATTTGGTAGTCTGGTCCTAGCCTCGTTACAACTTCGCCGAGGTTAGGCTAGGCACTTACCAGCACATGGGGTCGGTTGTGCTGATACCACACTCTGCACTCCTTTGTGCAGATCCCGGTGCTTTAGCTTACGGACCGCAGTGAGATTGCTGCTTCTTGATCATCAGGCGACCCGAGGTAGTCCTGCAGGCGTCCGCAGGTCTTGGCGTCTCCTTCTATCTATTATTCCTGTTTCTTTCATGTATTAAAAGAGACAGTATTGTATTATTTCTTTCGGACCTTTATTTGTAGTACTCCTAGACAATCTGTGAAGTTGTGACACCAGTCTTGGGTAGGTTTGTTATGGATTGGTATTGGTAGTATTATTTAAAGCTTTGAAAATTCAGTCTTCCGCTTATTAAACTCTGTTGTTATTTAAATGTTGGTTCTTAATTGTTACCGAATTAAAAATAGAAACAAGGTAAATAGTTCAATTGGTTGGCTTGCCTAGCTTTCACTAGTAGGCGCCATCACGACTCCCGAGGGTGAGAAATCCGGGTCGTGACATAAAAATATCTGAAAACATAGCTATAAGAAGTAATATAGTAAATGGTAGCTACAACTAGCTAATAACCACTAAAACATAGTGATTTCTGAAAGTTTCTCGTGATAATAATAGTCGTAACAACAATTATGCTATTGTTAATTAACAATAGTGGAGCCATAATTAAATATTAAAAAGTAAACACATAAAAAATGCAACATCTACTATATACGCATAAAAAATAATTTTGACCTTATATATAATGTAATTTTTCAATAAAGAGGGTTCAGATGAACCCCCTTCCACCACCCTAGCTCCGCCCATGGTGGCCGATACAGATCCTCAGCTATGGATTCATCCGAGCCAAGCATTTTAAATGCACAACATAATTTATTGTAGACCATTCTGAACGCATAATTATAGAAGCTTAATAAATTTAGTAATAAGTAAAAGTCGAATTGATTAAGTTAAATCCTAAATTCGCAAATGTTAATGAAGTACAAGTAATTCAAGTGGATAAAGAAGATGATTCAACAAAAATGAGCAACAAATAAAGATAAATAAAACAAAAACGAGAGCAAAATAACTATAAATGCAACTAAATTAAAAATAAAGAAATAAAATGAAGCTAAATATATAATAAAATAAATAGACATGGATGAATAAAATTCGGACATTTACACATATCATCTGGTTCAAGATAGACTACAATTCTTTTATTAATGTCATTTTAAAGTTATTTATTCTTTTTAACATCTCTAGCGTAAATTTCATCCTATGATTCTCTATTTCTAAAAACTTTACTACTTGAGTATTTTATATATCAATTGTCCCTTCACTTAAAAGTAACTAAAATAGAGTTTTACTCATAGAATTTCAAGCTAATAAAGTTGAAGTTCAAATCTATAAGGACTTCATTGAAAATAAAGTATACTTTTCAAGAGGAATCGTTAGTGTTATCCTTTTTTTTGACTTTTGGTAGAGGAATTTTCCCACTTGTCAAAATAGGTTTCATTTAAAGAATATTATAATGTTAGTGCCTATAATAATGTTTATCTTTCACGACTATAATGATGATAATGTTTTACGTTTCTTTACTTTCCTACTCAGAACTTTTAATTAGTAATTAAAACGTCGTTTAATTTTCCCCACTAAATTATGAGTAACAAAATTTAATATCGTAATTACAACAACCCACGTTTAACTAGTTCAGGGAAATTGTTATACGGTCTACATTGCTTTAAATATCACAAATGATCAATTATACCTAAGTTAATACTGAACAGGTAATTATTTTGACAGATAAATACGTCAAAAGTCAAAACTGTATGATTACACTCAGACGTAGCTTCCCAAAACAAAACCTAGAAATAAAGGTGTTTGAACAAAAATAATGTTATATTTAGAAGCACCCTTTGGAGTGTCCGAGTTGGGACTTCCTAAATAGAAGAACTAGGGTTTGAAACTCACTTTCATACTTCGGTTGAGCCCGTCACATAATGCTTTGCCTAATGCAATTTATCTTTCTGTGCGCATAAGTGGATTTTATCCTGTGTGCATCCAAAGAGTAGCAGCTAATAGTTACTCCCTCCGGTCCATTTTAAATTATTTTTTGGCCTCTATTTTATGATTCATAATATTTAACTTTTTTCAAATATCAAGCAGGATTTTTTTTTTCAAAATTGCCCTTGAAGTAAAGAGCCTTGGAGTCTTTGTTATATTTCTAATGAATAAATTAAGATTACTATAATTAATTTTATTGTTAATTAAGCTAGAGATAGATATATTAATATGTGTAAAAATATTTAAAAAATCGATTAACATGGACCCGATGGAGTATACAACAATAACGACCCAATAAAATTTTACAAAACGGGTCCGGAAACCGGATGGAGTATACTATTTCACAATTGAAGGCCTTTTTCCACTGTCATCATTATTGAAACGACTAGATAACATTGGATAGAATTTTATACAAATTCACACACACAGTTATCAAAAAAAATTCCACTTAGTTGTGGTATCCTTGAATTTCGAGCTGTGAAAAGTGAATGAAAACTCTTTACTGACTCATACATCCCACGTTGAAAGCAGACACGACTAAATTTTTAAGAGAATATGATTCTCTTAAAAGAATTTGGAATCAAAAGATTAAACACATTGCAACGGATATGGAAAAAGGTAATAGAAGTATTTGAAATTCTTACTTTTCTTTTGAATTAACTTAGAGGAAAGTCGCTTTTATTAGAGATCGTTTTACTTCCAAAACAAGTTCACTAGAAGATAGATTATTTCAGAGAATATTTTATTCTTAGAACTCGAATTTAAAAGTTAAGAATGAAGAATTTTCTAACCACTATATCTCGTTCGCAGAGGCGGACCTATGGACAGAGAAAAGGGGTCATCGGACTCCATTAACCTCGAAAAAAAATTCTCTCTCTCTATAGATATATATTAAAAACGGTTATATATTTTGCCTGAAACGCTTTAGATAAAAAATCCAACGGGACACTGAGCAATCCGCTCATATACCCTACCACCTTCAAATCTTGGGCCAACCTCTGTCCATTTAATAAATAAGAGAAAGCCAACTAATGCAAAAGAGGCTCATGGTGTTGCAAATTCACTTCTTGATTTACTCCATAATATACAAAAGGCATAATGGCTTTCTCGCCACTTAAACTTGTAGGTCTTTTGAAAATCGATACACAAACTTTGAACTTTTCCATTTGAACACTCGAACTCATGATTCTCTTAACTAATAAACACTCCTGACCCTTGAGCATATTCGCGTGTATTACACTTACACAGACGTGTCCATCCAGTCAGCAAATGATCCATCCAATCAGCAAATGACCAATGAGATTGTTACACGTCAAGGGTGCGAAAACAAACCCCAACTGATTGGGTCCCCCCTCTTTTAATCAATAGACCGACCAAAATCAGCCATGAACTTCCATAAAATTCACCATTTTTCACTTCTAACAAAAGGTTTTTTTGCTGCTCGCCGAAAATCTGTAGATCTGGCCGATTTTACAAACTTTTCAGTGACCATACACTGTCGTTGTTCATAGGCCGGGGCTATGTCACTCGCCGCTGATACTTTTGCTATTCGTTATTGCTGGTTTTCCATTTGAGGGATTGGACTGTTAGTTGTAGTTTGCTGGCAATTGAGTTTGTGCTTTGACTGGTATTTTCGACGATTTGTGGATTTTTCGGTCATTGTTGATTTCGCCGATGCTTGACTATTGCAACCATTTTGTCAAAACTCCAAAACCGACATCCAATCCCTCAAGCAGGATTCATCATCTTCTTAGGCTTCTAAAGCACTAACCGACGAGCAAAAAATCAATGATTTAAACCTTCCGCGACACGAGTGATTCGCCGCCTTAGGTTTCTGAAACAACCGGTGACTCTGTTCGGAGAAGATGATGTGGCGAGGGGAATATAGGTTTAATGATTTTGGAGCAGGGGCTTATTTTCTTTCTTTTTTTTTTTTGTATTTTTTTTTATTTTAGACTTTTTTAATCAAAATTATTGTAGTCACGCGCTTAGTTTAGGTGATTTGCACATACTTTGTCCATATCACCTCTGTCACTGCCACATGTGCATGATCAACGGTCAAATATGTTTATTAGTTATCAAATATACAAGTTCGAGTGTTCAAATGGAAAAGTACAAAGTTTGTGTATCGACTTTTAAAAATTCTACAAATTTAAGTGGCGATGAAGTCATTACGCCCATACAAAATCGTGCACCATCTACAAGAAAAATACATATACAATTGACGTTTGAGCTAGGTGTCACAAGAATTTAACACAACAGAAAAATTAAAATATTCAAATTAAACTAATCTCACTATCTCTATCACTTTTAATAGAATCTCTTTTCTTAAGATCAAAGTAAAAAACAGTTGTCACAATAAAGCTCCATTGAACCACCAAAGCATATAAAAATATCCAAACTAAATTATCCAACAACAATTTAATCACAACCGTCGATTCAACTCTCACGAAATCCCAACCGTTCATCGACATCTCCATCATCCCACGAACAATACCCGAAAACAAAACAAACAACCCGGACAAAACCCACCCACATATCCGTTTCCCCTGCATCAAACTCGACCCGACCCGGATAGCATCAAACCCGTACTTCCCTTCATTAACCGAAACCACAAGCGCCAAGCTCGTAACAGCCATCAAATGGAGCTCCAAACCCGAACCGAGAACCACAATAACAACCCGAATAAACGGGTAGGTCTTGAAAAATGCTATCAACATCCCCGGTCCAACAGTACAAGCTAACATAGTAGCGTAAACACACATTGTAGTAACCAAAACCCGTTTCCAAGCGGTTTTTACCGCGGTAAAAACCGTTAAAACAGTAGGTTTTCCTTTTGGACAGACGGAAAATGCAACATTTACCGCAGCAATTGCGGTAAAAAAAGACAGTAAAAAAGTAGGAAAGAAAAATAAAACTTTCAAGAAAAGCAAAGACTTAGCTTCTTTATTTGCTTCTTCTAATACATGTCCAGACTCAACAAGTATAGGTGAAAAAAGTGAGAGTTCTTCAAGATGTTGTATACTATTTTTTAAAGGGTAAGTTACAAAAGAAAATAAGAAGAGAAATAAAGAAAGTGGAAAGGAAATGAAAGCAAAAATGTAAAAAGAAAGTTTTTTGGTAGAAAAGAAAATTTTTAAGGAAGTGAAGATAAAGTTGGCAAGAAGAAATAGACCGGCCGGTTCTTGGGAAATATGGTCGGAATTATCTCCGGCGGGCATTTTTGTTTCTTTTTTTCCTCTGGGGATATTTGGATTTTTTTGGGAGGTTATGGAATTTGAAAGGAATGGTGGAAGTGGAACGTGGACCTATTATATAACTTTACTTTTAAAGAAAGAGGTTGCGTTTTGGAAATGTGGAAGAATAGTAAATATTCAATAGTAGGAGTATTGTATTTTATTTTAAATTTACTAAATCTTAACTTGAGTGGATTTGACACAATTGACTGTCGACGACTTCTTCCATTAATTATTTTCGGATTCGGTGTAGGAGAGATTTGGACCAACAATAAAATTATTTTGGGGGAAAAGCACATGTAGACAAAATTTAAGAAATTTTTTCAAAAACCCTAGCAGCAATTGGCAATTTACTAACATGCAGGGGCCCTTCCATAAAGCGAGTAAAGCAACTGCTTTAGGCCCCACATTTGTGGGGGCCCCATTTTTTGCTACACTTAATAGCTATGTATAAGTTTAAAAAAAGGTTCTATGAAGTGAAAAAAATTAATTTCTTCTTTAACAAGTATAGAGAAGAAGAGTTTACAGCTGCTATAATTTCTGCCATGAAAATTGCACTTGAAATGAATATCGAACCCGAATTTCATAAAAAACGTATGATATATAGAAAATAACAATTTGATGAGAATGTTGATAATAAAATCACAAAATCTTTCGTAGAGTCCTTTGGAGTTGATTACTTTATACATAGTAGACAAGGCTATTTTTTCACTTCAAAATAGATTTGATCAATTCGAAGCATATGAAAATATTTTTGGTTTTCTATTTGGCGGTAAAAATTAAGATCACAAGATGATGAAATTTGAAAAAATATTGCCTTAATCTTGAATACTCCTTAAAACATAATAATCAATTCAATATTGATGATTTAGATTTATTTTCGGAATTAAAATATTAAAAAAATAGTACAATTAGAAGATAACAGTTTAATTTATATACTCGGTGAAATAAAAAGATTTGATTCATTTTCCAATGCCTATATTACTTATGCAATAATGTTAATAACTCTTTTTACCGTCGCTTTAACGGAAAGAAATTTTTAAAATTAAAATTGATAAAATCTTACATAAGAACAACAATGTCTCAAGAAAGGTTAAATAGATTAGCTATATTATCAATTAAGAAAGACTTATTAGGAGTTATTGATTATAAGAAAATTATTAATAACTTTGTATCTAAGAAACGCTAGAAAAATAGACTTCAAATAAATAAATAAATAAATAATTTTTTTTTTAAAGTTAAGGCCCCTCATAAAATTTGGCTTTAGGCCACAGAACTCGTCGGGCCGCCCTTGCTAACATGGCAACTAAATAAATACATATCTTATCTGACAGCTATAAATATTGAACAATAATCACGTTTAAGAAAAATATCCAAAGAATTTCTTTCCTAAAAAAGCGCCAAAGTGATTCAGTTTTTTAAGAATAAACAATAGTCCTAAAAATAAGCAAATATGACTGAAAATGTATGTGAGGATAATTTTCATCCAAAAATAACTCCTCCCTCCCTGTAGGCATAGTATACCCTTTTTGAGCGAAATTCTTGTCACAAAAAGAATTTAATTCAATAAAACTATTTAATATTATTTGCAATATATTATATTTAAAAATTTATTTACCGTATATTTATACATAAGGAATAACAATGGTATACATAAGCATATAAATATTAAATTTGTTACTACTTATACAATTAATGTATATTGAATGATAAATAACATATACCTCATATATACAAATATATATTTTATATTTCAAATATACATAAAATATATTCAGATTTACTTAAATATACATAAATTATACATTAAATATATAATACATACACAGAATATATATAGAATTATATATTATTTAATAATTATACATCAAACATATACTATATAAATAAAAAGATATAATGTATTTTTGTTTGAGAGAATAATGGAAATGTGATTTTAAGACCAACTATTTATTTGGAAAAAGAAATTCATAGACAAACGGTAAGTTTAGAAAAGTTCAAATTAATGATGAGAGAGAAGTGGATAGATTAATTTGGCTCAAAACTAATCCCTTAAATTGTGGCTTAGAGGTCGTTTGGTAGCTGGTTAGAAGAAAGGTTATTCATGTATAAGGGGTAACATAACTTATACCATGTTTGGTAGGCAATAGTTATTTTGTATAAAATTCTGCATAACTAATACCATGTTTGGTTGACATTTTTCAATTATGCATAAATAATAAATGTATAAGTTATGAGTCAATCTGTGTATTATTTTATGCGGGGTAGAAGATGGAATAACTAATACATGTATTAGTAATACATGGATAAAATACTGAAATGACAAATTTACCCCTATCACTTTACACATAAGGCTTCCTTATTTCTCTGCCAACCCCTCAACAGGTTTCACTTGCTTTCACTTGCCAACTATATACCTTGTCTTCTCTCATTTTTAAAGAACAAACTAGCAAAAGCAAACTGGAGAAGCCACTAGAAAATGGAAATACCAAAACTAAGAAGTGAAAATCAAATATGTCTAAACTTCACATAGTTCAGTAGTATGACGAAGAAGTGAAAGTAACACCCAAAGTTCCTAACTAAATTGTTTCCTACATAAATGGAAAGAGAGAAAAAACAATGCAAAAGAAGGCCAGGGGTATAGTTGTAAACAAGCATTTTACTTTAAAATTTATATAATGTATATTAATTTCTAATACAACAAACCAAACATTCAAAAAAATAATCTCTGCATAACTAATCCCTGCATTACTTATCCCTGCATAACTAATCCCTGCATAACTAATACATGTATAACTAATACTTGCATAACTCTAACCGGCAACCAAACGACCCCTTAGTGTTTAAACGTTTAAGAAATTGATGGTCATTGTTTGACTCAAAAGTTGTTTAACACTTTTTAAGCAAATCAATCAATATAGATGAAGGGGTAAATCATAGTCAACCATAATTAATACCGGATCAAAGAGCAGAATCATAAAGATAAAAGAGACAATTGAGATGACACTGGGGAAGTTTTATTGATTGTAAAAATTCGGCCTGCCTCTCCTTGGAGAGGTTCAGGAGATTACAATCAAATTCTTTCTCCCCCCCCCCCGTTTCTTGGGGGTGGAATCTCTCTCTTTATAAAATTGTACGGTCTCTCTTTCATGGAGTCCTCCTCTGTTTTTGGCTCCTCTCCCCCCTATAAGGGGTTCTTCTGCCCTCTATTTATAGGCCAGAACTTGTCGTGCTTATCATATTTCATTCGGGCCGGGTCGGGGTAGGTGACCTCCCTCATGGAGAGGCCTCGACCTCGATGCTCATGTCGTAAATAGCNTGCATTATTATCAAATCGAGAACTTACAGTTTTTTTTTCGCAACTGACATGCTAAGTTTGCTCGAAATTGCATTATAAGTCATTATTGAGTTATTGACTTCACTTTGTCTCTTTTCATTTATCTTTGAAAATACTAATATTTATTCATATATTTCTTTTGTATGTCAAACTATGGGAAGCAAATATGGATATCTCACAAAACAAACTTGGATCAAAATTCAATTGTAAAAATATTTGTTTAGTTGATTCATGTACAACACATACAATATTCAAAGAGAAGAAATATTTCTCTCATTTAAGTATGTGTAAGGCAGATGTTACTACAATTTCTGGTAGTAGTAAATTAATTGAAGGCTCTGGAAGAGCTACTATAACTCTGCCTAAGGGAACAATACTTATCACAGAGAATGCAATGTTCTCCTCCAAGTCCAAGAGAAACTTGTTGAGTTTTAAAGATATCTGCAGAAATGGATATCATATTGAGACAATAGATGAGAATAATCTTGAATATCTCATTATTACAACAAATGTCTCTTGCCAGAAAAGGGCTATTGAGAAGTTCCCATCTTTATCTTGTGCCTGTATTGGACAAGAATTAGTGCAATTAAGGCACATTCTATCGTAAACCAAAAGGTTACTGATTCCAATACTTTTGTACTTTGGCATGATCGATTGGGACATCCTGGATCAATTATGATGATACGGATTATAGAAAACTCAAATGGGCATCCATTAAAGAATTTAAAGATTCTTTAAAATAATTTTCTTGCACTTCTTGTTATCAAGGAAAGTTAATTATTAGACCATCACCAACAAAGGTTGGAATTGAGTCCCCTGCGTTTTTGGGACGCATACAAGGGGACATTTGTGGACCTATTCACCCACCTAGTAGGTCGTTTAGATATTTTATGGTCTTAATAGACGCATCTTCTAGATGGTCTCATGTGTGCCTATTGTCATCACGCAACCTCGCGTTTGCAAAATTAATGGCACAAATAATTTGATTACGGGCGCAATTCCCTGATAATCCAATTAAGTCTATTAGACTTGATAATGCTGCTGAGTTTTCATCCCAAGCATTTAATGATTATTGCTTATCAATTGGGATAAAAGTGGAACATCCTGTAGCTCATGTGCACACTCAAAATGGTCTTGCAGAGTCTTTAATTAAACGTCTGCAATTGATAGCAAGACCGTTACTCATGAAAACGAGGCTGCCCACGTCTGTTTGGGGTCACGCCATTTTGCATGCAGCAATTCTAGTTCGTCTCAGACCGACAAATTATCATAAATATTCCCCGTTGCAATTAGTTTTGGGTCATGAACCTAATATATCCCATTTATGAATTTTTGATGCGCAGTATATGTGCCTGTAGCACCGCCATATCGCACCAAATTGGGTCCCCAAAGAAGGTTAGGAATATATGTTGGGTTTGAATCGCCCTCCATTATTCGCTACCTCGAAACATTAACGGGAGATTTGTTCACTGCACGATTTGCAGACTGTCGATTCGATGAGACACTTTTCCCAAAATTAGGGGGAGAAAATGGTGAAACCAAATGGGAAATTTTGTGAAAAAATCCATCATTATCTCATCTTGATCCACGCGCCTCTATTTGTGAAAAAGAGGTGCAAAAGATTATTCATTTGCAGAGAATAGCAAATCAAATGCCAGATGCATTTACGGATATGAAAAGGATAACAAAATCACATATCCCTGCGGAGAATGTTCCAATCCGTATTGATGTCCCTATTGGACAATCTTCTAGTGCCATAGCTAATGAGTCAAAAGCACGCCTGAAACGTGGCAGACCATTAGGTTCCAAAGATCGAAATCCTAGAAAAAGGAAAACAAATGATCAAAATGACACTATGAAAGAATCTCATGAAGAAATCCACGATTTAATAAATTCTGAGATTCATGAGGAATATAATGAGCCTGAGGCTCAAGAAAATAAGGAACTATCAATAAATCCAATCGATATTGAGACAAATTTGAATCGAGTGGATATAGTGGTGGATTATGTCTTTGCATATAATGTTGCATCTAGCATTATGCAAGAAAGTGAGGATCTTGAACCTCAATCTGTTGGAGAATGTCGACAAAGACTTGATTGGCCAAAATGGCAAGAAGCAATCCAATCAGAGTTGAATTCACTTTCAAAACGTGAAGTTTTTGGGCCTGTAGTCCAAACACCTAATGGTGTTAAGCCT
>NW_017672283.1:111280-134968 GCF_001879085.1 Nicotiana attenuata
GATCGACTAAGCAATCAATTGTGGCTACTTCATCTAATCATGCTGAGATAATTGCTATTCATGAAGCAAGTCGAGAATGTGTGTGGTTGAGGTCTATAACACATCTTATTCGAGACAACTGTGTGTGAAATGTGACAAACTACCCACGATTTTGTATGAAGATAATGCAGCATGCATAGCTCAATTGAAGGGAGGATTCATAAAAGGAGATAGGACAAAGCATATTTCACCAAAGTTATTTTTCACACATGATCTTCAAAAGAATGGTGATATCAATGTGCAACAAATTCGTTCAAGTGATAATATGGCTGATTTGTTCACAAAATCTCTACCAACGTCAACCTTCAAGAAGCTAGTGTACAAGATCGGGATGCGAAGGCTCAAGGATGTGAATTGATGCTCTCATCAGGGGGAGTTAATGCGCGTTGCACTCTTTTTTCCTTACAAGGTTTTGTCCCACTGGGTTTTCCTTGCAAAGTTTTTAACGAGGCAACCAAATTAGATATGTATACTCTTTTTCCTTTTCTAGAATTTTTTTCCCATCAGGTTTTCTTTTAGTTAAGGTTTTAACGAGGCACATTATTTGTTGAATAGACATTCAGGGGGAGTGTTATAAATAGAATTCTATTTATGGTGAATGTCCATATTTAGAGAGATTCTTGGGTTTACTACTTGGTGGCTAAGTCAACCTCTCCCTATAAATAGAGGGTTATACTCCATTGTAATTCATCCAAAAATTCAATAAGAATTCTCTTCTCTCTACTTTTCTCTGCAATACTCTTATTCTTCTTTTATTATTTCATAACAGTTTCATTATATTACACATTTTCGCTGAGTTATGACGATTAATTAGCCCTATATTTTTCTTGAATTATGTCAATTGTATTAAATTAGGATTTTATATCTTTGAATTATATAATGTAGATAGTATGATTTTATATTTTGTCATTTACAAAATCATGACAAATATATTATCCGATCCTTCCTATTTGAATTATGTAAAAATTATAATTTAATATTTAGAACTTTAAAATCAAATACAAGTTTACTTAATATAAATATTTTTCAATTGAACAGCAAAAATTAACAATAATTTCTTCCATGTTTTTAAAAATTTAATATATGAACTATAATATATTTATATATTATGTTTCAACTCCTTTCCTGCTCAAATAGTTCATCAATTTTTGTATAATATTTGAAAACTACACTCAAAAATTTGAACAAATAACTTAAAAAATTAAAAATTGTGTGTGTGTGTGTGTGTGTGTGTGAGAGAGAGAGAGAGAGAGAGAGAGAGAGAGAGAGAGGCGGGCAGTTGGCGAAAGTCAATAACACTAACAACTCTGCAAACACAAAGATCCAAAAGTGAAATAGTGATTGGATTTTCAACTATTTGAAAATATAATGCTTATTGGATCGATAAAACTATAACTAAAATTAAATATTTCAAATTCAGGATGAGCTAACATTAAAAATTTAAATCAAAGAAAAGATATAATTTTTTAAATAAATAACTGTCTTTAAAATACCTAATTAGAAAAAGAATCTCATTCAATTATTTTCTAAATTCTTCATATAAATTAAAATTATTTTTCAAGTTGACATAACTATTTGAGTGCATGAGTTTAATTTTACATGAAGAACATGAGCGGTAAAAGGAATCAGAAAATAAATTTGATTATAATATAATATTAAGAATTAGATTGGTTAAATGCAAACATGAAAAAAATGAGATTGAAATAGTGAAGACAAATTATATTCTAATGAGTTGACGTCAATTACTTTTCGTTTATTTTCTATTCATTCAAGCAATTGAATCTTTGTGGTATTTGTTACCAAAAAATGACTCTTTGTAGTTTTTAGTATTAAGTTATTTTTATGTTTTACATTCTACTTATCCAATCTCATTCTCGAATCTATAACAAACAAGAAGTTCAATATTTAAATTTGTGTTGTTTGACAAATATTTAAAACATCGTGATAAAAGCATATAATAAATATTCGGTCATTTTTGCCAATTGAAAATTTTGGTAAATTCGCAACAAACAATATATATTGGTATTCTAATTGATTATAGCATTCATGTGAGATGTGAAGGGTAAATATTTTATTTTAGAATTTTATCTGATGAGTGTTTGCATTAGATTTTTTATAAATCAACATATTGCTTAATACTATTTATATAATGTTTTAAAATAGTGTATTCACTGATTTGGATACACGCGCAAAGCGCGTATCCTAAAACTAGTCCCTTAAATTATGATTTAGTGTTTAAACGTTTAAGAAATTGATGGTCATTAAATAAGGTAAGGGATCTTTGAAAATGCTACAACTGTAAATTGAATGTGCTTTTTGGGAATAAAATAGAAGTACTATTATTTGTATAAATATTTCTTAATAAGAGTCCTACCATGTAAAAATCTCAATTATTTTCGTGTAATTTAGTGGGTATTTGGACATAAGAATTGTAAAATTCCGAAAAAATAAACTTTTTTAAGTTGAAAAGATATTTAAAACTTAGAGTTGTGTTTGGACATGAATATAACTTTGGGTTATTTTATTGAATTTTTATGAGTGATGAGTGAAATTTTTTGAAAATTCAAAATTTTATGGGCCAAATAATGATTTAGAAAACAAAGTGAAATTTTTTCAAAAAAACGAAAAAAAATTCATGGTCAAACGGGCTCTTATGGATTACGAGTTCGAGCTATGGAATTAGCCACTGATGCTTACATCACACCCCTTGGGATGCAACTCTTCCTCGCAGAGGTGGAGCCAGAATTTCAAACTTATGGGTTTGAAATTCTAATCGTTTTAAGTTATTGGGTTCTAAATTAATAAGTTATACATAACTAATAGACTTTTAAAAACAAATACAGTATTCCAACCAAAGCTACTGAGTTCGACCGAACACGCTCCCAGCATACTAGCTCCGCCCCTGCTTCCTCGGATCTTGCGCGATGCTTCATGCACTGTGACGGTTTTTTTTTTAACTGGTCAGATAAGTTTAATTTCATGTTATGTATAACCCGTTTTATTGAAATCTTTTCCTATTTAAGTTTAAAAAAAAAAATTAGAATTTAGAGTTTGAGTTCGAAATTTTTTAATTAATAATTTGATAAATCTCGTTGTGACCATGAGGACTAGAATCTTCTTTATTCAACATTTTTTTTTTCAACATTTGTTTAATTTAATGAAATTTAGGTGTAGCTAGGTCACGGAGATCTACCTGCATTATATTATTTGAAAAATTATATAGGCTGAATAGATAGTCTGCGTTTGCCATATATAGTATGTGTATATAAAAAAGAAATGATTTCTTTTTTGTTTGTTCCGTATAGAGAATCAGTGGAGGATGTAGCTTATTGGTTACAAAGTTTAATTGAATTCTGTATTTTAACATGGAATATTGATATTTCAAAAATCTAATAAATTCAGTGTTAAGAATTTCAAAGTTCAAAATCATCAAATTTAATTTTAATCTTGAATTCGTTTGAGTAGATGAAAGCCAACTCTTAAGGACCATTTTAAAGAAGTTTATTGCATTGAGGATCCTTTGTGAAGAATTCAACATTACATAGCCGTTGATTTAATCATGATTAATTAATAAAATATATATTTGAAAAATATATGTATATGGTGTAAACATTATGTACAAATAAGTTATTAGCCTCACCTTTTAACCTTAGGGTCGGAGGTATAAGGGAGTTATCGCTTGAACAATCTTGTCTTAATCACTATTAGAATTCCGGGAAAAAGCGACCAAAATTCGGCGATCAAAATTGGTCTGTCAAGAAAAGCGACCAAAGTTGGTCGCTAAATTGGAGAAAATAATTAAATAATTATTCTAAATACATTAGCGACCAAGGTTGGTCGCTTTTTGGTCGATAATTTGGTCATAATGTTGACCGGACTGGTCAGACTTGCTTGGTCAAAGAAATACTGAAATTAGCGACCAACTTTGGTCGCTAAAGTGGGACCCACATATAATTTAAATATAGAGACCAACTTTGGTCGCTATATTTATATTATTAAAATATTAAAGCGACCAAAGTTGGTCGGTATATTGTTTACCCGGAATATTTGGTCCTTTTACCTTAGAGACCAAAGTTGGTCGCTAATTAGAGACCAACTTTGGTCTCTAAGGTAAAGGGACCAACAACATGACGACCAAGCCCGTTTGGACGCTTTTTGACCTGTAAGCGACCAACTTTGGTAGCTTTTTGTGGTCGTTTTTTTCCGGATTTCTAGTAGTGCTTGTCAAATTATAATTTTCAATATAAGAAAATTAAAATACCACACAAACTAAAAATAGAATATTACTAAAACTGGAATAGAGGAAATACAAAGCAAACTATTGGGCAATAATTAAAGGGAAGAAAGAAAACAAGGGGGGGGGGGGGGTGGAAAATATTTACTTTTGTGGCGGCTGATAGAGAGGCTTTGCAATTTGTCCTTTTACGTTGGTCGAAGACTTTCTTTTATGAATAAGTTTTAATAAAAATAAAGAAAAAGAAGATAGAAATCAATTGGCCTCAAGTGAAAGTGGCACTTTTGCCTTTGAAAGTGATATATCACATGGCCTTTCGTAATTAGTCATCGAAAGACTACAAACCAATGAGAAAAAAATGGGGGGAAAACGATGAATTTTCATAAAGCATTGTAGTTTAAAGTTTAGTAATTTTAATTTGCCTAATTATCATTGGTAGTTACTGTTTAACTTTTACTAGCTTGTATTGCTTGTAGACGCGTAATAAATACAGCATGCGTCAACTGTATTCGTTCGCTCAATGAATACAATTAAGGCGAAATACATGGGTGTATACAAAAAAACAACTTGTATTGACTATATATACATGGTGTATAAAATAGATACAACATATATCGACTTTATTCATTTCGCGCAAAAAATAGAATATTCTTGTTGAAAAGCGAACTCAAGACCTCCACTTACTAAACAGTCACTCTAATCAACAGAGCTACAAAAGCTTATTATTTTCTTGTTTATTCAAAATAATTGAATTCATGTTTTATGGATTTGCTATAAAATTTAAATATATCTATGAATGATAAATTTTTTGAAATCGTGTAATTTTTCCTATATATTATACATAAATTGAGAGTAATGATTAATAAATAGAGTCAAACTGACATATTTATTTGAAGCCATCGAAAAATTCTTTATTAACATTTATAAAATGGAGAGTTCCATATGACGTATTGTTTGTTCAAAGTGTACGCTACTTCTTCCGTTCGTCAACCTGTTTTGACTGCGCAAGTAGTTTAAAAAAAATAATACTTTTAGAATTTGTGATCCTAAGCAAGTTAAAAAGAGGTCTGGAGTATTTATATGGTTATAAAAGCTTCTCATTATTAGGGTAGAATTGTAAGTTTAAGCTAAATTGTTTTCAAATTTAGAAATGGATCATTCTTTTTTAAATGAACCAAAAAGGAAATAGGTTCACAAAAACTGGAACAGATGGAGTAATTATTTTCCCTTAGTCCTCATTTTCACTCAGAAATTAGCACTTTCTTGATTCCATGAATTTGTTCTTCAACTGAAGAAATATACTCTAAAAGTTCTGCTCGTTCTTCTGATCAAATTATATGTTTTAGCTCTGAAGAATCATAGCTTCTTATTCTTGATGACCTAAACCTGCACATCATATGGTTTATTTTTAGAGTAAACTGAGTTTCTTAAGCTTTTTGGAGTAGAAAAAAAGAACCCATTTGAGTAAAATAATGGTGAAGCAAATGTATAGTAAAGTTATGGTTAAAATTGCAACAACAACAACATATTCAGTATAATCTCACATAGTAAGGTTTGGGAAGCGTAGTGTGTACGCAGACCTTACCCTTACCCAAGGGCGAATGCACCCTAGTCCAAGCGGTGTCATCCGGCACCGCTTCGCCGGAAACCTTTAGTTATTGCATATGTAAACATTGTGCAAAAGGTTTACATATAAATCATATGATATTGCTGAACAAAAGATAGTGTCCGGTCTGATGGTCAAGCGCCTCAGTGGCAACGTCGACGGTTCGAATACTTCGTATGCGTTTCTTTTGCATTTTTTTCTTTTAAGCCTTTTGTTTAAAAAATAGAACTGTATCCTCTTCCGTGACACCATAAGTGATAATGAAATACTATTTAACTTCCAAAAAGTAATTATTTTAGAATAAGATAAACGAATTTTAAACCGTAAATACGAAAAAGTTTGCATCCTCTATAACTTGTAATTTCTAAGTGACAGGGTTTGATGGTGTTGCTCTTCTCTATTTCTTATCTCCCATATTTATTGTAGTAATTTGTTCGCCACTTTAAATTTCGACACCGCTTACAAAAAGTCCTGCGTACGCTTCTGCCCTTACCTTTGTAGAGATAGAGAAGTTGTTGTTCATGCAAGCATAGGTACCACAATAATAACAAGAAACAAGACGAGACAACACCGAAAAACAATGTAAAAACAACATACACAATAAGATAGTAAGATGATTGAAATGTAAAAAAAAAATTGCAACTCTAAAATTTGTTTTTAAAAAAAAAAAACTCGATTCATATTTGCAAAAACAACGTTCCCTTCCCTTAAAAACTCGATTCATATTTGCAAAAACAACGTTCCCTTCCCTTTCTTTTTTTTGAGTGTTGCGGATCTTGGTTTTGACTTTTCCCTTTTGAATTTTTGGATCGCCATTTCTGATTCTTGAATAACAGAGGAACAAATGATGTGGATGAAACTCACTTTGGTCCCTCAAGTGTTGAAATGTCATTTTGGTTCCTGAAAGTTTCAGCTCTGTACATCGCATAAAAACTTCTATTTGTAATGTTTTTTCCTTTTCCTTTTTAATTTTTTTTTTGTTCTCCCTTTCCGTTTTGGACTTCTTTTATTAGTTACACGAAAAACTTTAACTCTTCATTTATAATTTTACAATAGAGAATAACTTATTAAATAAAAGATTTCTTCTCTATGGTGTAATCCCTTATATAATAAATAATTTGTCAATTTTTTGATAAATATTAAAATTTGTTGATGCATGTTTGTACTTAATAGTGCTTTATCAGTTGAATTTTTTTAGGCCTTTAATAAAAATGTGTTGTGCTACCCTGAAGAGTACTTCATTACTTTACATTGGAGAAACCTCTTTTTTTTTTTTAGTTTAAAAAGAGAAGAGTCACTATCTGTTGGTGTAAGGTTTCCTAATTTGGTGAAGAATGATGGTGATTTGCAGAGAAACATAAATGTAGAAGATGATGAAATGAAGATGAAGAACAGAGAAAGCAAAGCTCATGTTTCAGACAAGGAAGCTAAGTGTTTTCGGACTTTACAAGGAAAGAGTATATCTTGTGGACTAAATTAATCACCACCTTTCATTATTGACTTGATGGATCAAATCATGAGCGTCCATGTGGCAGAACCTATGAAGACTCTAGATAATTGTACACGTGGGGACTTAGAATAATTTAGCTGTAAATATTATTTTTGTATTTATCTTCATAGGTAGTTAGTTTGTTATACAATAACAAGTAGAAATTAGACAGGAGGACAAATAGGAATATTCTTTTCTTTGTTTTTTTTATTGTATATATACTTGTACAAATCATTGAGAAAGATCATCAGAAGAAAGAATTTTTCTACAATTCACGTCTTTCATTTACAATTTCATCATGGTATCAGAGCTTTAGAGCACGATTCTTTTACCTCTTGCTTTCCTCTTCTTCATTTTTTTGAGACCTTTCTGTTTCCTTTTCAATGGGTGACAAATCCATTTCTTCTTCAAGCACAGCCCAAGTCACAAATCTTGCTGGGATTGATGCTGGAAAAACTGCTATTGACCCCAATCATTCCTTTTATCTCCATCCCTTAGATTCACCAGGAATGCTGCTCGTGAATACTGTTTTCGATGGAAAAGGGTATGGAGGCTGGCGCAGAGGGATACTTATTGCTTTGTCAGCCAAAAATAAGGTTGGCTTCATTGATGGCTCCATTTCTCAACTTAAGATTTCCTCTAATTCCTTCAAATCATGGGCTCGTTGCAACGACATGGTAATATCTTGGTTGTTTAATGCACTCTCCAAAGAGATAGCAGAGAGTGTACTCTACTCTAAGACTGATCAGCAGATCTGGAATGAGCTTGAAGAAAGGTTTGGCCAAAGCAATGGTCCTCAACTCTATCACCTACAAAAACAAATCAGTGAGCTAGCTCAAGGGAACTTGGACATTGCAAGGTACTATACTAAGCTGAAGAGGCTCTGGGATGAGCTTGACAGCTTAGATACACGTCAACACTGTACTTGTGAATGTCATTGTGGTGGTAAGGCCAACACCTTCAAATCTCAACAAGATGGACGGCTTATCCAGTTCCTTATGGGATTGAATGACTCCTATTCTGGACCAAGGAGCAGTCTGTTGATGCTTTCACCTCTACCCTCTGTGAAGCATGCTTACTCTCTTCTCATCAGGGATGAAAAGCAGAGAGAGGTCCAGATCTCACAACACCCTGGAGAAGTTGCTTTCTTAGCTGCAAAACAGCAGTATGGTGGTCAAAAATTCAACTCTGATAAAAAGGAATATGCAGATCCAAAAAGAAACACTCAGGGATATGGAGATGAAGGAAGAATGCTCAGTTTTGTTCTTACTGTAAGAAACAGAATCACACAGTCGAAAATTGCTACAGGCTTATTGGGTTTCCAGCTGATTTTTAATTTACTAAGAACAAAAGATTTGCACCTGGAGCCAAGAGCAATGCTGTACTTAGCAGTGATGACAATGGAGGATAGGGAGTGAATACAGGAGATAAGCCTATAACCTAGGATCAATTTCACAGTCTCTATTAGCTACTTGAGCATGTCAAAATTGGCACACAGGGTGAGCAAGTTTCTGAGGACATTGTAGCTGCAAATTGCGCTGGTATACCTGTCTCTATTCTCACCTCTACTTCACTCCTTCTATCTTTAATCTCTATTTCTTGGATTTTATATTCAGGAGCTACATAACACATGACCTCAGATCTGAGCCTTTTGTTTAATTTTACAGATCTTCCTAGACCCTTGTTTGTTACTCTCCCTAATTCTCTTAGAGTTTTGGTTAGACAATCAGGATGTGTGACCATCATGCTTGGTTTCACACTTACACATGTCTTATTTGTTCCAAATTTCAAATTCAAGCTATCATCTGTTCACAAGTTATGCAAACAATTCAATTCTATCCTGACCTTTAACTCTCTTGGTGCTACTTTGTAGGCCCCTTTAATGAAGAGGCCAGTGGTGCTTGGTAAGCTGAAGCAGGGATTATATCTGTTGCATACAAGCAGACCACCTCAAGTCAAGCCTAGAGCTGAAGTTAATCATAGTAATAGGTGTCGATGCCCCCTTTTTCTAAAAGCGAAATCGGGTTTACGACATTTGGGCGGACAACTCTATTCCTTTTGGAAATTTGGGTTTTGAGATTTAGAAGAGTCGCCACCTAATGATTAAGTGCATTAGGACACTAAGAAAGAAATGAAGAGAAGAAGAACCAGAGAATGGGTAAGGGCTTGAAATTATCTAGGGGGGAAGGTGTTAGGCACCCCCCAAGATCCACTAGTGTGGTTCCCGGCCATGCTACAATTTGTGACTTTAAAGATGAACAACAAATAAACATACGAGACAACTCTCACATAACGATTGCAAGTAGGGAAAGTATAAAAGTTAAATAAACGAGCTGAAATTGGGACTAGGCAATTTCATAATTTATTTAAAGAATATACGAGTGCAGAAGAAGGGGAGTCAAACAATTGGTACAAATAATCAGACAAAGGGATGAAATGGGGCGACAATTTGGGAGAGAAAAAAAAAATACTTGGACATTTAAAGAGATTTTTTAAAAATGATTAAAGCAAAAGGCAGGGTTTAAAATAATCGAAAACTGCAATTTAAAAATTCTGAAAGAGAGAAGTAAACACATAAAGAGGGAGGGGGTCCTAGGCTTATAAATAACATGGATCACCCACGCAACACCCGATAACCAATTATACACGTAGTGTTATCGCGTGATCATCATATCCATTTCTACCCTTTCCCACCCCGTTAAGGTACTAAAGCGCGGAATGGTCTCGTTACTTATTGCATGCTACTACCCGCCCCAATCCTATCAGTCCCGGAGGCAGTTAGGACTACTAATCCTAGAGGGAAAGGATATTGGCTTTTGAAGTTTAAAAAGGACAAAATCTAGTGCGACAAACAAAAAACACATAAGAGCAGTTAAGAGGGGAAAACACATAGCAATTAAGGCTCAAATAGGCCTCCTCATTCAAAGCAGAAATTATTTAGCATGACTTACAAGTACCGATTAGGTCTTTAATTAAACTTACATAAAGGGGGAGGCCGATTCATCACATATTTTCAGATAAGAAGTCCGAATTAGGCCTGCCTGCTGGTTGTAATTATTAAAGACTGGTATAATTAATTGATTACCTAATGGTTTGCCTAGGTGAAACCTATAGGCATGATATCTAACAAGGTCAAACATACTGATTTTAAAGAAGATTACTGACTTTAGAAATAAACCAATTTTGCGGATGTTAACAACATTATTACTGATTTTAGACTTTGCGGGTGAATCAGATTTAAACGATTGCTCCTATAGGCATGAATTCTAAGCGTTATTGATTCTAAAACGGTTATGTAAGTGCAGGAATCCTAAGAGCATGGTATCTAAGATGCAATTGATTATTTTTTAACCTATGGATTGTTTGCCTAATGACATGTGTATGTGCAGAAGTGCAGGAAACTTATAATCATGATTTCTATATGCAGAAGTGCAGAGACTTATAGACATGATTTCTAATGAAATGCATAACTTATAGACAGGATTTCTAACGCAGTAATGAAACAACTTATAGGCAGGATTACTAATGCAGTAATGAAACAACTTATAGGCAAGATTTCTATATGTAGATGCATAAACTTATAGGCAGGATTTCTATATGTGGATGCATAAGCGAAAAAAACATGCTGTGATTGCAGAAATAAATACCTAAAGCATGATGTCTACCCACATGCATAACATGAGTGACCCTCCCCTTTTCACTATACACCCCCAATAGTTATTACAGATTATTACAACCCGAATGAATCAAGAAAAATAAAAATAAAAGAGAAATTACATCAGAAATTAAAGTTCCAACCAAGGAGAGCCTAATTCAGACTCCCAGTCTGAAACATGAGATAAACCAACTTTCAAAGATCAGATTTCCAAAGCCTTTCTCATCCTTTGGGTGTGTCAAAGTTCCAAGGAGCTTCATGAACTCCAGGCAGTGCTCACACCCCATTACATTTGCAGGATCAGATTGTAGTGCAGTGTGGAAGGGCCAGCCCTCAAATGTCCAAGTTCAGAGGGAACTCAAGGTCCCCAAGGCAAGGCTCATAGGAGAGGGGCAGAACTTAGAGTCTAAGAATAAGTGTAAGTGCAATAGAGGGGGAATTAGGGAAAGCCATAACAAACTAGTGGTCATGCCCAGCAATTAGGATGCTGGCACACCCCTGACCAGCCTGTCAGTTTGAGTTTGGGAGTTAGGACCTATTGAAGGTCAGGTTCAGACTTGGGCAGTAATTTGGATGCGGCCAGGCCATGAACTTTAACTCAACACACATAGGAGAATGGGGGTATGGGGATTTTATAGCAAGCAGTAAACATAAAAGAAAGAACATGCTTAATACATAGTATAAACAACAAAGTAAATCAGAACATGGCAACTGTAAAGTAAACACGTAGGGAAGGAGCTGAAATTAAATTGGGACATACCAGTTTTAGGGAAAACAAATAAGTAAAACAACAGTCTTGAAAAGTCAAGTTGCAAGCAAAGCAGTACAAAAGTCTCAGAAGAGAGTAGAGAATTGAAAGAGTATTGTGATTGAGAATATGCGTGTGAGAGTATGAGTATTGAACTTAGGATTCAAGAGTTCAAAAGTTCAAAAGTTCAAAAGTTGTTTTAGTGCTGAAGGGTCGAGCCCCTTTTATAGTGCAGCAAACAAGTAAGAACAAGGTAAGGAAATAACATTGAAATCAATCTCCCTTTAATTAAGGGATTCTGATTTCAAACGGGTAAAAATAATTAAGGAAAGGGATTTGAAAAAATATTTTCCAGGCAGTACAATAAAGGGTAAATACATGGAAGTTATTTAAGGCAAAAGTCCAATGGTACACGGTTTGTGTGAAATAAGGAAAGGGAATCAATCAAACAGCCAGTAAAATCAAAGTGGCAGGCTTTGTTCGAATGAACCAAGTCGAGAAAAGGTAAAGGTGGTTCAATTAGAGAAAATCAGTAACAATCAGTCAAACCCTATTAAAGGAATTGAGAATCAATTAGTAGTTGGCAAAACCTTTTTTGAAAGAAGAACTTCTCATATATAAAGCAGACAAATCAAACAAAGGGGTCGTCATGTTACTGAGAAAAGAGTCTAATATTGAAAGGTTCAGAATCATAAGCAAAGGGAAAACAGGTTCAGTTTGTAGACTCATAGTGAGTCTGAGAGTCCAGGGTTCCAATGCAGAACCCTAGTCCAAACACCAAATCAAACTTGCCAAAGAAAACCCCAAATCCTAGGGTTTCAAATCGAATCAGACATAGAGATGAGAAGGCAAGCCATTGAAACAGACTCAAAGGTCTGTTTCAGAGCCTCATGAGAAACAAAACGAATAGGATAGCAGGTTTGAAACAACAAAGAAAGAAAGCTTATTTAAGAGCATAAAAGAGCATGTTTTAGAAAAGTTGGAACTTAAGCAAGTTCAGAGGAAAAGAGAGGTGGTGTAAACTTAAGCCACAGTAGATGAAACATGCTTAGCAAGAACACAAACAGAGTCTAGTAAAGCAAACAAAATCAAAGAACTCAACAGTAAACACATATAGTAGAAGAGTAACATAACAAGGATTAGCATGTGAGCACAGGAGTAACATGTATAGTAGGAAAAGAAGAAGCAGAAGAACAACACACGCGTAGTAACAGAAATATACGAGCATAGTATAGATAAACACACATGAAGGAAAGAACAACAAGAATCAGAAAGATATTTTTTTGAAAACCTTTCAGAAACCCTAAATCAAAAAATAACAATTTTGAAAAGAAAATTTAGGGAAAACAATTTAGAGGTCCAGTAGAACACAAACATACCATAGATCTAAGAAAATAAACAGATAAAACCTCGAACAACTTAGGGTTTCGGAGAAACCCTAGAAATGAGAAAGGCTTGGAAAAGTCAGATCTTGGGTCGAAGAGGTCAGGAATCAGGCTTCTCGTGCTTGAATATGCCGGATCATGGCCGGAGAAGCCATGGAACCAAAGATCTGAGAAGATCTGAGAGAGAACCATCGAAGTCAAACTTCAAAACCTCGAACTCCCAAGGTCTAATGGTGGAGAGGGGTGAGTATAGACCATCCATGGCTTGAGAAGCCATGGATTCCGGTGAAAGTACGGTGGAAAAGGGTCGGAGACAGGCTAGGGTTCCGAAGAAACTTCGAGAGAGTTTTGAGAGTGGAGAGTATTCAAGGGTGGCGGACTAAACAAAATGGGGGAATAGGGTATGGTTTGGGGAATTAAAAATGGAAAGGGGAGATCGTGACCGTTGATCAGATTGATCAACGATCTGGATTAAAGGAGGCTTGGGTCGAGTAGTTAAGTGGGTTAAGGATACGGAATTGGGCTAGCCTAGTTGGGATTCAAATTGGATCAATTAGGGGGGGTCAATGTGGCTATAATCGAAATGCAAATGGGCTGCAATTGAAACGAAATGAGGCCAAATTTTAAATAGCCAGTTTTACCCCTTTTATTTTATAAAAATAGTAAAAAATAATTTTAAAAGCAAATTAATAGTACTGAACGAATTAATAATATATAAATATTAATTAAAAAATATTGAAACGAATTTTACAATTATAGAAATGCTATTAATCTTAAAATAGGCTAAAATTGCAATTGTATGCAAGTTAGCTTTAAAAATACCAGATAAATTTGTAAAAATATACAAAAATCACCTTAACTATATTTTGGTATAAATATGAGAATAAAATAAATTATTCACCAAAATTGATAGTTTTGGAAATAGTTACTGACTTTTGTACTGCTAAAATGGCTAATAAATTGATTTTAAAATCTTTTAAAAAATTAGGAAAAAATACCAAAACACTTAGGCATGCTTAAATAGCATGTACATGTTATTTTGAAAGCATTTTGTGTATAAAATACATAGGGAAAAATTGGGTATCAACAGCTGCCTCTCTTTACCCGAGAAGGATGAAAGAGTTGTCGGGTAAAGACATGATGGCCAATTTTGACCGAATGAAACGATTTGAAGAATTTTGACCGAGCCCTGGTTCCTGAGATGCCTACATATCCCTGGTCTTACAGGAATCAGGCCATATGTAGTTCAGGGTTCGTCGACGGAATATGCCGATGGAGATTTTCCAAGAAGGGCGCGATGTTCAGGTTGAGAAGGATGGTCAGAGTCTGTTAGGTTGCGGGAACGGGAGCGGGATTGCTCCTACCGACACGGCCGTTGCTAGTCGGTGTACCTGCAAATGAATAATACCAACATATATTGTGCGTGAATTTAAACGTGATGCAAGTTCCCGTTGGACCATGAATGCTGTCTTTGGACGGTTAGGATGACGTCCTCGGACTATGGTGTCCTGGGCCATGAAACACATAATAAAGGATTCGCAGGCTATGAAATGATGCTCTCGGGCTATGAGAATGATGCCTCCGAACCATGATGCCCTTGAGTAATGCGATGCAAAGATAAAAGTGGGGTCCTCAGGCCAAGGCATGACATTCTCGGGCTATGAAAATGGTGCCTCTGAACAATGACGCCTTTGGACAATTTGGCGATCTTTCAGCCCATGAAATACAGGATTTGGCGATCTTTCAGCCGATGCAAGACTTAAATAAAAATGGCGACCTTCCATCCGATGCAGGATTTAAATAAAGTGGCGATATTTCAGCCGATGCAGGATTTAAATGAAGTGGCGATATTTCAGCCAATGCAAGACATAAATAAAAATGGCGATCTTTCAGCCAATGCAGGATTTAAATGAAGTGGCGATATTTCAGCCAATGCAAGACATAAATAAAAATGGCAAACTTTCAGCCGATGCAGGATTTAAATGAAGTGGCGATATTTCAGCCAATGCAAGACATAAATAAAAATGGCGATCTTTCAGCCGATGCAGGATTTAAATGAAGTGGCGATATTTCAGCCAATGCAAGACATAAATAAAAATGGTGATCTTTTAGCCGATGCAGGATTTAAATGAAGTGGCGACCTTTCAGCCATGCAAAATTTAAATGAAGTGGCGATATTTCAGCCAATGCAAGATATAAATAAAAATGGCGATCTTTCAGCCGATGCAGGATTTAAATGAAGTGGCAATATTTCAGCCATGCAAAGATGGAGACAGAGCTTAGTCTCGAAAGGCAGAATGGTAGCCTTATGCAGTGCAGGAATACAGATGGGGGTAGAGCTTAACCTCGGAAGGTAGAATAGTAGCCTTATGCAGTGCAGGAATGCAGATGGAGGTAGAGCTTAACCTCGGAAGGCAGAGTAGCAGCCTTATGCAGTGCAGGAATGCAGATGGAGGTAGAGCTTAACCCTGGAAGGTAGAATAGTAGCCTTATGCAATGCAGGAAATGCAGATGGAGGTAGATATTTGACATTGATATTGGCTACTGGGGATGTTGTGTGCGGATAGAAAATGTAAATAGGTGATGGTTCTGAGAGTCGTATTCCCGAAAAATATGAGTGTATAAATGTATTCGATGATCTGCGACTTGGGTTCCTGCATCCAAAGAAAAATAGTGAGTTTTGTAGAGGGGGGAAGGTTAGTTCGTATCCCCGTGGACTTCGCTTGATTGGCTCGGCTCTGTTTATGGTGATACCGTGGGTACCCTCGGGTAGCGTTGCTAAACAAAGCAATTCCGACAATAAACACGCATGAGTTTGTTAAAGATATGACATACGTATATATTTAAAAAATAGTTTTTAGATGAACCGACGACTGTGACGTGGCTCAAAACATTGTGACCTTTCTTGCTACAGAATTTTGAGGGCCCCCCTCAAAATTCTGCCCCAGTTTAGTGGGTTGCTGCTTCTGACGGCTGCTTGCAATGATCGACTGAAGTTACTTCGGAATTTTGAGGGTCCTCCTCAAAATTCTGCCCCAGTTTCCAATTGCGGGACGGGGGGGGGGGTGGGGGGGGGGAAGTTATAAGTTTAATTTGAGTAGTCGACGAACCGACTAGGCGTCGCTACCGTATACCCTCGTAATAGGAGTCAGGTCGTAGNCGGGGGGAATAAAAGTTTATGAATTCGTGACCGACCCATAAGGCTGCCTACGTATCCCCTCTTAAGCGGAAATCAGGTCAGACGTAGTTCAAATTACATAAGGAAATCATAAATGGTTACACATAGTATCGCTTGACTGCATCTGAATTTATTGGTGTTGGCCAAACTTCTCCGTCCATTTCTGCAAGTATGAGGGCTCCTCCTGTCAGAACCCGATGAACCATGTATGGACCTTGCCAGTTAGGGGAGAACTTCCATTTGGCTTCATCTTGATGTGGAAAAATCTTCTTCAACACTAGCTGCCCTGGTGTAAACCGTCTTGGTCTGACTCTCTTGTTGAAGGCTCTGGTCATTTGTTCTGGTAAAGTTGACCATGGCAAACCGCGTTCATTCTCTTTCCATCTATGAGAGCTAACTATTCGTAACGACTCTTTACCCATTCTGCATCGTCGATTTCTGTTTCCTGTATGATTCTTAGGGATGGAATTTCTACCTCAGCGGGGATGACCACTTCCGTACCGTAAACCAGCATATAGGGAGTTGCACCAATCGATGTGCGGACTGTGGTGCGATACCCTAACAAAGCAAATGACAGCTTCTCATGCCACTGCTTATGCTTTTCTACCATCTTTCTCAATATCTTCTTGATGTTCTTATTGGCGGCTTCTACAGCTCCGTTCATCTGAGGCCTGTAGGCTGTGGAATACTTGTATTTGATCTTGAAGGTTTCGCACATGGCTTTCATCAAATCACTGTTGAGGTTAGAACCATTGTCAGTAATGACTGATTCTGGGATCCCGAATCAACAAATGATAAGGTCACGGACAAAGTCTGCCACGACTTTCTTGGTCACTGCTCTGTAAGATGCTGCTTCAACCCATTTAGTGAAATAATCAATTACTACTAGGATAAACCTGTGCCCATTTGATGCGGCAAGTTCTATTGGTCCGATAACATCCATTCCCCATGCGGCGAACGGCCATGGCGAGCTTGTTGCATTAAGCTCATTCGGAGGCACTTTTATCATGTCTGCATGGATCTGACAGCGGTGGCACTTTCGAACATACTGGATGCAGTCCGTTTCCATAGTCATCCAAAAATAACCTGCCCGGAGTATCTTCTTGGCTAAGACAAAACCGTTCATATGTGGACCACAGGTCCCAGCATGAATTTCCTCTAGCAGTTTGGATGCTTCCTTTGCGTCAACACACCTTAGGAATCCCAAATCAGGAGTCCTCTTGTACAGGATTCCTCCGCTGTGGAAGAAATTGTTGGATAATCTTCGCAGAGTGCGCTTCTGAATAGCATTTGCAAGATCTGGATATTTTCCTTCGGCCAAGAATTCCTTGATGTCGTGAAACCAAGGCTTTCCGTCTGCTTCTTCCTCGACATGAGCACAGTAAGCTAGCTGATCATGAATCTTTACTGGAATAGGGTCTATGAAGTTCTTATCTGGATGCTGAATCATGGATGATAGAGTGGCCAATGCATCGGCAAACTCATTCTGGACTTTGGGAACATGCCGGAACTCTATTTTTATGAACCTTTTCCTCAACTCTTATACATGATGCAAATACGGGAGTATCTTGGAGTTCTTGGTCGCCCATTCTTCTCGGACCTGATGTATAAGCAAATTCGAATCTCCAATCACTAGCAACTCTTAGACGTTCATGTCAATGGCCATCTTGAGCCCCAAGATGCAAGCTTCGTACTCGGCCATATTGTTTGTGCATGGGAACCTGAGCTTGGTGGATACCGGATAATGCTGGCCGGGTTATGATACTAGGACTGCTCCTATGCCAACTCCCTTGAAATTTGCTACTCCGTCGAAAAACATCCTCCAACCGTCATAGGATTCTACAATGTCCTCTCCTATGAAGGATACCTCCTCATCAGGAAAATACGTCTTCAGAGGCTCGTATTCTCCATCCACAGGGTTTTCAGCGAGGGGATCCGCTATTGCCTGTCCTTTGATTGCTTTCTGAGTCACGTAGACAATGTCAAATTCACTTAGCAGGATCTGCCACTTGGCTAGCTTGCCAGTGGGCATGGGCTTCTAAAAGATATACTTCAATGGGTCCATTATTGATATGAGATACGTAGTGTAAGCACAGAAATAATGCCTCAACTTCTGAGCTACCCAAGTCAGAGCACAACAGGTGCGCTCTAGTAAGGAATACCGGGCCTCGTACGGGGTGAACTTCTTGCTGAGATAATAAATGGCCTGCTCTTTTTTCCCCGTTTCATCATGCTACCCCAGAACACAACCAAACGCTCCATCCAATACTGCAAGGTAGAGCAGCAGGGGTGTACCTGGTTCGGGCGGAACCAGAACTGGCGGTGTTGACAGGTACTCTTTGATTCTGTTGAGGCTCTCCGGCAGTCGTCAGTCCATTTGGTAGCGGCGTCCTTCTTCAACATCTTAAAGATCGGCTCACAAATGACAGTAGACTGAGCGATGAACCGGCTGATGTAGTTATGTCTCCCCAAGAAACTCATAACCTCCTTCTTGCTCTTCGGCGGCGGCAGTTCTTGAATAGCCTTGACCTTTGATGGATCCAATTCTATCCCTCGGCGGCTCACAATGAACCCAAGTAGTTTTCCGGCAGGAACCCCAAATGCACATTTTGCGGGATTCAGCTTTAGGTTGTACCTTCTCAGTCTATTAAAGAATTTCCTCAAATCTCCCATGTGATCAGCGGCTTTCCTGGATTTGATGATGACGTCGTCTAGATACACTTCCATCTCCTTGTGTATCATGTCATGAAAAATTATGGTCATGGCCCTCATGTAGGTGGGCCCTGTATTTTTTAACCCAAACGACATCATTTTGTAACAATACATCCCCCACGGCGTAATGAAAGCCGTTTTCTCAGCATCCTCTTCATCCATCCATATCTGATGGTACCCGGCAAAACAATCAACGAATGACTGCAACTCATGCTGGGCATAGTTGTCAATCAAGATGTGTATATTCGGCAAGGGGAAGTCGTCTTTAGGAATGGCTCGGTTGAGATCCCGGTAGTCGACACAAACTCTAACCTTCCCGTCCTTCTTTGGTACTGGCACAATGTTGGCTAACCATGTTTGATATTCTACTACCCGGAGGACCTTAGCTTTGACCTGCTTAGTGACTTCTTCCTTGATTTTCAAACTCATGTCTGGCTTGAACTTTCTGAGCTTCTGTTTCACCGGCGACAGGCCAGATCAGTCGGTAATTTGTGAGCCACAATGGACGTGCTTAGACCAGTCATGTCGTCATATGACCATGCGAATATGTCCTCATATTCCTTTAGAAATTTTGTGTACTCTTCCTTCTCAGACGGTGACAAGTGAACACTGACTCGTGTTTCTTTAATGTTCTCTGCATCTCCCAGATTGACGATCTCCGTCTCGTCCAGATTGGACTTAGGCCTATTCTCAAAATTCTCGACTTCCTTAACAAATTCTTCCGGTATATCATCTTCATCTGAATCTGAGTCCGTTTGTCGCGTTGTCTCGTCGCATGTCACAGTCGTTGGTTCATCAAGATAAGTAATAGTAATGTTGTTTGAGTAAAGTAATGAGAAAAAATAATAAGAGAGGGATTTGTAAGAAAATTGAAATATTTTAATAAATTCCATAAGTGTTTTGAACATTGGAGCTCTTTCTTGCGAAAAAAAAGAAAAATGTGAAAGGAAAATAAACATTAATAAAGCAAAATAACGCGTAATGCTTTGTTCAGCCTTGCTACCCCGAGGCATGTCGGGCTCTGGTGGTTCTGACGGTCTAGTTGCTGAGGTGTGCTCCTCTGCTCACAGCCTGTATGGAAAGGCCTTCCTCCCCCTCCTCCTAAAAAATGACACAACAGTCCATATCATCCTCTTCCAGGAACAAATTCCTCATCGCTGCTAATGCTTCCTCTTCTTCTGACCCATAGATAACCTCGGCTGGTTGAAAAGTCTGCTCTAGATATCGGCTGCTCCAATGGATAGTAAGGGCCGCGCCAGGGTAGCGACCAGTCCTTGAATTTTTCCCAGGTATACTCATACCCCAACCCGAAGGTGGTACCATGCTTCTTAAGCTTGATAGGCTTAGCGATTCCTTGGATGTTTTTGCCAAGTCCTTTGCCAGGTTCATATCCGCTCCAATTCAGTATGCTTTCAATTTGGTTGTTCCACCATTTGTCTTTGTCGACTGCGTTGGCCCGCTCGATGTGGTGGTAAGTTTTCCCACCTAATCTTCTTCTTCCTCTAATTGCTGGAATGGTCTGTCGGCTATATATGGGGTTGCTACCGTCACCATGAATGATCACCTCCTGGTGATTCCATTCAAATTTCACTTCCTGATGTAGTGTTGATGCCACGGCCCCAGCGGCATGGATCCATGGTCGTCCCAACAGCAGATTGTAAGAAGCCGGCACGTCTATCACTTGAAAATCAACATCAAACCAAGTGGGCCCCATTTGCAAGCATAGGCTAATTTCCCTAATAGTGGACCTCTGAGATCCGTCGAAAGCTTTGACGTTGATAGCCCCATCCTTGATTTCATGCAGCCCTTTTCCCAATGTTCTAAGTGTTACCAGAGGACAAATGTTGAGACTGGACCCCCCATCGACCAGGATTCGGGTGATAAAATAATCTTCGCACTGCACAGTGATGTGCAATGCCTTGTTATGACTCAATCCTTCTGGTGGCAGCTCATCCTCGTGAAAGGTGATTTTGTGACTCTCCAACACTTGGCCCACCATGTTCGCCATTTCTCCTCCAGTGATGTTGCCTGGCACATACGCCTCACTCAATACCTTCAACAAGGCATTCTTGTGTGCATCAGAACTTTGTAATAGAGCCAAGATAGAAATTTAGGCCGGTGTTTTGTTCAACTGGTCAATGACCGAGTATTCCTTGGCTTGTATCTTTCTCTAGAGATCATCGGGTCCAATTTCAATGATGGCTTGTCGGCCAGAGGTCTGCCTGCTGGTTCTTGTCATACCCTGCGCTGCAACTGAATCTTCGAACTTGGCTTTTCCTTTCCTTCTTGCCTCGGCTGTGTAGTCCCACGGTATAGCTTTTGTGTGGAACGGTGTTACGGTTGTCATTGCTACTGGAATAGGCACCCTTGCCTTGGAAGGTAATACAGCAAATTCAAAGGGCTCAGGCGCCTTTAGGGACCCAAACTCGACCTCGATTGGTGTTGGCGTGTTTGCGGAGGCTGCGCTTCAAACTCAAGCGGTATGGACATGTTCACCTCAGCATCTTTAGAAGGCTGAATTTGGACTACAATCGGGTTAAGAGTGACCGTTGGTTTCCTTGGATCGTCACCTTCCGTGATCAAACCGATTGATCCTTTGGGATCCCAATCATCCTCTATTTCAATCATATGAACACTTCCACCCTTGTGGTCTGGTAGAGGGTTGTTACGGATATTTGGAGCAGGCTCCTTTGCCACGATGATCTTGTTGTCAATTAAAGCCTGGATATTGTCCTTCAGGGAGCGGCACTCATCAATAGTGTGTCCCTTCATGCCAGAATGGTATGCACAGGTTTTGTTTGGGTTAATCCACTGGGAGGGGTTTTCAGGAGTTATGGCAGGGACAGGGGTGACATAACCAGTGGCTTTGAGTCTTTCGTACAGCTGGTCGATTGGCTCGGGAATGGCGGTGTATTGTTTGGGAGGTCTGCGGTCAAAATTTGGTCGGGGTCTAGGAAAGTTTTGGCGAGTAGGGGGTGATTGATAGTGGGATGGTTGAGTGTTGTAGGCTTGGTAGACTTGTGCGGGTTGGGAATATTTGGGTGAAGTGGGTTGGTATGTGGAGGTGGAGGTGATTGATAGGCAGGTGGTGGAGCTTGGTAGGAAGGTGCGGGGTAATTTGGGGTAGGTTGATATGTAAGAGGGGGTATTGGGTGGGTTTGGTATTTGATTGGGGATTTTGTTCTCTGTGAAACCATCACGGCACTCACATCCCTTTTCTTGGACGTGCCACCAGACTGTAGAGCCTTGCTGGTAGCCTGTAATGCTTCAAAGTTAGTGACCATACCACTTTTAATACCTTCCTCGATCCTTTCCCCTAGCTTGATGATGTCGGAGAATTTCTGGCCCTCAATCAGCATCAACCTTTCGGTGGAGTTCAGTGGTTCGGGGATGAGCAGTGGGGTGTTGCTTGAAGTGTGGCATGTGTTGCAATGGTGATGGGGAGTAGATTAGTTTTGTGGCTTCGGGATGTTTTGAGGAGATATGGGATTTTGAGTGTTGGGGAAGCTGACATCCGGGGTAGTGAGGGAAAATGACAAGATTGCCAAGTTCTGAACTTGGTCCAATTCTTCCTGAAATTTTAATAACTTATGTTCGAGATGGGAGGCACTTTCCTTGGAAACCTGAATACCTTGAGAAGTCTCTACCCTTTCAACTGAGCTCTCCTTTCTGATGCTGCTCAAATCTTCCATCTTTCCTTTGTTCTTGTTTCTGATAGGACTCGGAGGAGGAGGAGGCGGAGGACCCTTGGATCTTGTGGAATATGATGACGATGCCAGAGTGCACGAACTAACCTTTGGGGAGGGGAATAAGCAAAAGTAAAAACAAAAGGTAACAAGTTAGTAGGGATCGTGAGAAGAAAACGTTGCAATATTTAAACACATAATGTAAGAATATAAATCGTGTCCTAAATTGGGAGCCTCGTTGTGCCCGAGGTAGGCCTAGCGACAAGTAAATTTGGAGAACTTAGAATGCTAAATGCCTCATTTTATTGATGAAAAATAAACGAGTCCCAAATTGACACTAAATAAATAGGAAATGGAAATCACTAATGGCCATCGGCCTTATTACATTTTATAAAGCAGAAATGAAAACTCCTATCTACTTGATCCCAGAAGGACCTTCCCCAGACACGACATTGTTGGCTCCTTCGTACAGTTCTCCCAGCTCACGCAATCCTAGCAACAAGTAGTCCCTCGCTAGATGTCCGCCTTCATTTCCTTCAGCAACCCGGCAATCTTCAACCCTCTTCAGGAACTTCTTTTCCAGCTCCACTATGCCCCGCTCCAAACAGATTAGTCGTTTGTTGGCGCTGACAGCCATATCTTTCCATTCTCCAATTAGCTTTTGATTGGCTTCTTGTATTTCGCGGTGCTCATTTTCACATTCCCGCATCCTCTTGCGCAATTGGTTGTACTTTACCTGTGCTTCAGCCCTTTCGCCGATAATCCTGTGACCTCGAACAAACCCGGGTTGTCCTAACCCACTATGATCGTCCTCCAACCAGCCTGGATAGTATGGAGTATAACCAGCGTGGTACCTGTCTGGTTCTATGGAATCCTTTCCCAGGATGATTTTGCAGTGCCACGCATGCTGAGTTTGACACTTGTACGGACTATCGTCAGCCTGGAAGTCAGCCCGG
>NW_017672283.1:136472-140719 GCF_001879085.1 Nicotiana attenuata
CTAAATCTTAGAATCACCCCCTAAAACCAAATGAATCAAACTATTGAATCCTTAAGTTCTAAATTCTACCTCTAACGGGTCAAAACGCCCTTAAACTACTCGGATTGACACCAAAATTTTACGGGCAAGTCTTAAATGACCTTACGGACCTGTACCAAGCTTCGGAGCCTAAATCCGAGCCCGATACCTATGGAATCAATGATTACTTAGTTTCTTTAATTCCTTAAAGCTTCAATTAAACAATTTTAGATAAAAATTCATTACTCGGGCTAGGGACCTCGGAATTCGATTCCGGGCATACGCCCAGGTCACATATTTTCCCACGGACCCTCAAAAATTTCCAAATCGCAAATCCGGATCCCTTTTCCCAAAATGTTGACCGAAGTCAAACTTGGTCTTTTTAAGAAATCTTAAAGAAGCAAATGGGCATATTTTTACTCAAAACTCTTCCAATCCCCGAACCAATCGCCCCCGCAAATTGTAAATTAGTTAAAGCAAGTACGGGAGGCTTTATTTAGAGGAACGGGGTTCAAAAAGGCAAAACGACCGGTCGGTTCGTTACATTCTCCACCTCTTAAACAAACGTTCCTCCTCGAACGGGCATAGAAAAGTACCTGGACTGCTGAACAAGTGGGGATATCTGCTCCGCATGTCCTCCTCGGACTCCCAGGTCGCCTCCTCGACCGGTTGGCCCCTCCATTGGACTTTTACCGCAGAAATCTTCTTGGACCTCAGCTGGCGATCCTGTCTATCAATAATAGCAACTGGCTCCTCCTCATAGCCCAAGCTCTCATCTAGCTGAACGGTGCTGAAGTCCAACACGTGGGATAGGTCGGCATGATACTTCCGAAGCATCGAGACATGAAAGACTGGGTGAACTCCTGATAAACTAGGGGGCAAGGCAAGCTCATAAGCCACCTCCCCAACTCTGCTCAACACCTCAAAGGGGCCAATAAACCTTGGGCTCAACTTGCCCTTCTTCCCGAACCTCATAATGGCCTTCATGGGCGAGACTTTCAAGAGAACCTTTTCGCCCACCATAAATGATACATCCCGTGCCTTCTGATCCCTGTAGCTCTTTTATCTGGACTGAGCTGTGCGAAGCCTCTCCTGAATCAACTTTACCTTATCCAAGGCATCCTGTACTAAATCTGTGCCAAGTATCTTAGCCTCACCAGGCTCGAACCACCCGATAGGAGAACGACAATGCCTACCATATAAAGCCTCGTACGGGGCCATCTCTATGCTGGACTGGTAGCTGTTATTGTATGCAAACTCCGCTAAGGGCAATAACTGATCCCACTGCCCTCCAAAATCAATCGCGCATGCTCTAAGCATATCCTCCAAAATCTGCACCGTCCGCTCCAACTGTCCGTCAGTCTGAGGATGGAATGCTGTGCTAAGCTCTACGCGAGTCCCCAACTCACTCTGCACGGCTCTCCAGAAATGGGAAGTAAACTGAGGGCCTCTGTCTGATATGATGGACACCGACACAGCATGCAACCGGACTATCTCCCGAATATAGATCTGAGCATACCTCTCTGCTGTATAAGTAGTCGCCACTGGAATGAAATGGGCCGACTTGGTCAATCTATCCACAATGACCCACACCGAATCAACCTTCCGCAAAGTCCGCAGTAGCCCAACTACGAAGTTCATGGTGATGCGTTCCCACTTCCACTCTGGGATGGGCATCTGCTGAAGTAGGCCACCTGGCCTCTGATGCTCATACTTGACCTGCTGGCAATTCAAACACTTAGTTACATACTTCACTATGTCCTTCTTCATCCCCCGCCACCAGTACTGCTGCCTCAAGTCACGATACATCTTCGTGGCACCCGGATGAATGGAGTACCTCGAACTGTGGGCCTCCTCTAGAATCCTCTCCCTCAAGCCATCAACATTAAGAACACATACACGGCCCTGAAGCCGTAACACACCATCCTCGCTAATAGAAATCTCCTTGGCACCTCCCTGAAGTACCGTCTCTCTAAGAACTGCCAAATGTGGATCATCGAACTGTCGGGCCTTAATCTACCCCAACAACAAAGACTGAGCAACCACACATGCTAGAACTCGGCTGGGCTCCGAAATGTCCAATCTCACAAGTCTGTTAGCTAAAGACTGTATGTCCAAAGCTAATGGTCTCATCTCCACAGGAATGAATGCCAAGCTACCCATACTCTCCGCCTTTCTGCTCAAGGCATCCGCGACCACATTCGCCTTACCTAGATGATAAAGAATGGTAATATCATAATCCTTTAGTAACTCAAGCCACCTGCGCTGCCTCAAGTTGAGATCCCTCTGCTTGAACAAATGCTGTAAGCTGCGGTGATCGGTGTAAACCTCACAAGGCACCCCATACAAATAGTGCCTCCATATCTTAAGAGCATGAACAATCGCTGCTAACTCCAGATCGTGCACAGGGTAAGTTTTCTCATGAATCTTCAGCTGACGCGAGGCATAAGCAATAACTCTCCCCTCCTGCATCAACACACATCCCAAACCAACGCGTGAGGCGTCGCAATACACAGTATACATCCCCGTACCGAAAGGCAATACAAGAACTGGTGCCGTAGTCAAAGCTGCCTTGAGCTTCTGAAAGCTCTCCTCGCAATCATCGGACCAAATGAATGGGGCACCCTTCTGGGTCAGTCTAGTCAAGGGTGAGGCAATGGATGAAAACCCTGCACAAATCACCGGTAATAACCCGCTAATCCCAGGAAACTCCTGATCTCGGTCACTAAAGTAGGTCGTGGCCAACTCTGAACTGCCTCAATCTTCTTGGGATCTACCTTAATACCCTCTCCGGACACAACATGCCCCAAGAATGCCACTGACTCAAGCCAAAACTCGCACTTGGAGAACTTAGCATACAGCTTCTGCTCTCGCAAGGTCTGAAGCACTACTCTCAAATGCTGCTCGTGCTCCCCCAGGCTACGCGAGTATATCATGATGTCGTCAATGAAGATAATAACAAAGGAATTAATATAAGGCCTGAATTCCCTGTTCATCAGATCCATAAATGCTGCTGGTGCGTTGGTCAAGCCAAAGGACATCACTAGGAACTCATAATGGCCATATCTAGTCCGGAATGCAGTCTTCGGAACATCCGAGTCCCGAATCTTAAGCTGATGATACGCTGACCTCAGGTGAATCTTAGAGAACACCCTAGCACCCTGTAGCTGGTCAAACAAATCATCAATACGAGGCAACGGGTACTTGTTCTTGATGGTGACTTTGTTCAATTGGCGGTAATCAATGCACATCCGCATAGTCCCATCCTTCTTCTTCACAAATAGCACTGGTGCGCCCCAAGGCGACACACTGGGCCTGATTACCCCCTTTGCTAATAACTCCTCTAGCTTCTCCTTCAACACCTTCAACTCTTTAGGAGCCATACGGTACGGTGGAATAGATATAGGCTGAGTGCCCGGGGCCAAATTAATGCAGAAATCAATATCACGATCCGGAGGCATACCAGGAAGATCAGAAGGAAATACATCGGCGAAATCTCGGACTACTGGCACTGAATCAATCGTCGGAGACTCTGCGGTGGTGTCTCGAACATAATCTGAGTAAGCCAAACATCCCTTCGCAACCATGCGCTGAGCCTTCATGAAGGAGATAACCCTGCTAGGCATGTTAGCTGTGGACCCCTTCTACTCCAATCTTGGGGACCCTGGCGTCAATAGTGAAACAGTCTTGGTATGGCAATCCAGGACGGCGTGATACGGAGATAGCCAATCCATGCCCAAGATGACCTTGAAATTGATCATGTCCAGCAACATAAGATCTGCTCTAGTCTCGAGACCACAGAAAGTGACCACACAGGACCGGTAGACCCGATCCACAACTACAGAATCACCCACAGGAGTGGACACATGAACAGGAATACCCAAGGGCTCAGGAGAAACAACCAGAAAGCGAGCGAACATAGACGATACATATGAATAAGTAGACCCTGGATCAAATAATACCGAAGCATCTCTGCCATCAACAGAAATAATACCTGTGATGACGGCATCTGAGGCCAATGCATACGGCCTGGCTGGAAGAGCATAGAATTTAGCTGGGGCACCGGATGGCTGGCCATCACCTGACTGGGGAGTGACTGGCTGACCTCTCCCTGTCTGACCTCCACCTCTAGGACTGCCTCTACCCGTCTGCCCTCCACCTCTAGGTGGCTGAGCGGCTGGCGCCGGAGTCTGGGGCTGCTGGCCCTGCTGTACTGCCTTACCCCTAAG
>NW_017672283.1:143378-149376 GCF_001879085.1 Nicotiana attenuata
GTCGGAATTTAGGAAACTTGCGGGAAAGGTTGGGAAATTACTTAAATAGTTAGAATTCGGTCTTTTAAGCCTTTATTGACTAGTTCTTACCTATTTTAACTAGTTTGCGATCGTTCGGCTTCGAATTAAGAGCTTGGGCTTGTTCTTGATATTGGGAGCACGCTTTGGAGCGAGGTGAGTCTCCTTTCTAACCTTGTAAGAGGGAATTGTCCCCATAGGGTAATAACTGAATAATTGTTGCTAAATGCGGGGGCTACGTACGTACTAGGTGACGAGAGTCCGTGCGTAGCTACTATGATATTTATTGTATGGGTAGTTTAGGACCCACATCATGCCTAATTTGGAAGTATCTCTTATTTAAATTGCCACTATGATTATTCATGATATGCTACAGACTTAAAGGAAATATGAAGTGAACATATGAACTTGTTAAACTTTGGTAAGAGCTTCCTGGTATGTGTATGAACCTTCGTGTGCATTCTTGATATTTATGGATCGGGTCGATCGCCTCGGTGAGAATAGATGCATCTATGGTTCGTGCCGTTCGACCCTCGGCAATGCACATTTTTTTAATTCTGTTGGAGCGGGCCGTCGACCTCGATGTGATTGCATATGATATGTATAGATATGCTGATACTTGAACATGACATGCCTACTTGCTTAGAAATTGAAAATGTAAAATGGAAACTGAAGTAAGGACAAGAATATGATTACTGCTCTTTGTTATAACTTGTTGAATATTGGTGACTTTCATGCTTAGAATAGCACAATTATATTATATTATCTTGACCCTAGTGAGTATCAAGTCGACCTCTCGTCTCTACTTCTTCGAGATTAGGCGGGATACTCACTGGGTACATATTGTTTATGTACTCATGCTACGCTTCTGTACTTAAATGTATAGGGTCTGAGGCAGGTGGATCCGGTTATTTCTCCGGTGCGCATTCGTGAGCAGACTTGGGACTTCTACGGTGAGCTGCTTTCCTTCCATGTCGATCCGCAGCCAAAGAAGTCTTTCTTTTGTATTGTTATATTCTGTCTATTCTGATCCAGACAGTAGGGTAGTGTGGTATTCTTTTGGGTTGTATATTCTACTAGTTGCCCGTAGCTTGTGACACCAGATTCTGGCACACACTTTGGTCTACTCGGATTGACACCAAATTTTACGGGCAAGTCTTAAACGACATTACGGACCTGTACCAAGCTTCGGGACAAAAAACCGAGCCCGATACTTAGGGAATCAATGATTACTTAGCTTCTTTAATTCCTTAAAGCTTCAATCAAACAATTTTAGATAAAAATTCATTACTCGGGCTAGGGACCTCGGAATTCGATTCCGGACATACGCCCAGGTCCAATATTTTCCCACGGACCCTCAGAAATTGCCAAATCACGAATCGGACCCGTTTTCCCAAAGTGTTGACCGAAGTCAAACTTGATCTTTTTAAGAAATCCTAAAGAAGCAAATGGGCATATTTTTTACTCAAAACCCTTCCAATCCCCGAACCAATCGCCCCCGCAAGTTGTAAATTAGTTAAAGCAAGTATGGGAGGCTTTATTTAGGGGTACGGGGTTCGAAAAGGCAAAACGACCGGTCGGGTCGTTACAATTATAATAATTGCATTGGTATGGAAACAATAAGTTCCAATTAAATTGTTATTTCATTATATAAACTGTGAAGAAGTTTAATCATACACATAAATACATAAGTATTAAAATTGAATTAAAATAATTAGACTAATTAAGCCGACGTCCAAATATTCTAACAGAATATGCATTTAGAAGGAATTCTTGCAAAATTTTCAAAAGGTTTAAATGTGTATTCAATAAATTTATCACCTAAGTGTACAAACTAATTAATGACTTTAAAATTAACGACTTAACTATTAGATGTATCGCATTGAATGTTGAAACTTGTCAGAATTGATATCATCTAGTTTTATGCCTACTTAGCTTATTGAAACGCATTCTAAGTAGACAAAATTATGATAGATATATAATTCACTATATTCATGAAATAACTTACATTTCAAAGTTTTTGGTCGGGTAATATTTAAACACTAATTTATCATCCCACTGCACATAATTATTTATTGGAAAAGGGTCCAAAATTGCCCCTCTACTATTTATTATTGGTTCTTGTGCCACCCGTTATACTTTTCGGCCATTCTCGTCCCTACCGTTAACAAAGTTTGCAAAATTACCCCTAACCCTAACGTCCCTCCATTGTGGCAGCTGACCCCATCAATTTTATCCATGTCAGCTGCCATGTCATCGACCCCACCAAATTAAAACCCTAACATAAACGACCCCCACCATCAATTGACAAACCCACCTTCTTCACATAAACCCCCCACCGTATCTCCTCCATTTTTTTTCATATTCTCATCCACAGCAAAACAATAAAGAACCACCCATAAAAATTTATGCAACATAAATAAAATTGAACATTAATGAATGTTAATTTTTTTCTCATATTCAAGCGAGAAATGAGATAGCAGAAAATTATAGTGGATATGGTATTGTTCACCGTTTGTTTCTAATTCTTCCAATATTTTTAGTGCTACAAAATTATACAATTTAAATGCTTCAATGTATCAAAATTTGCGGAAATTTGATTTGCGTTGGATTCAAATTCAGAGTTTATTTAAAAGCCTACAAGATCAAAGGATATTAACAGTGTTCTCGTCTATGGATTTGGGGATTTATGAAAAGGGTGGTCAAGTTTCTCTCATGTGGGTTGAAGATGAATGAGAATGAAAGATTTTGGTCTAACTGTGTTTACATTAGGCGGTGAAGGGCAGAATAGTGGTGGTGGTTATGGTGAAAAGGAAGCAGTGGTTTTTCCCCTTTTTTGAAGATTAAGGTAGTGCTAGAGGTGAGCCTAACTGTCTAAAATGATGGAGCCCTGAAAGTGAATAAAATGGTGGTTCATCATTTTAGGTGGTCAAAAGGAGATATGGGTGGTGAGGAGGCAATAGAGAAGAAGGTTGGAGTGACGGCAGATGGTGATGATGGGTGTTTGCCAACAAGATCTGACATGGCTGCATTGAGTAAGCTACGGTAGTAATACTTTGATGGCTTTTAATCTTATCGACAATTTTTGTCTGTGTGAGTTGATTTGAATTTCTTGTCGGAGAAGGGGGTTACTGTTTGAATGACGAAACAAGAAGAAGGAGAAAGGAGACGAAGTCAACTCGCCAGCACCGTGGAGGTTAGTTCTGCCCGCTGAAAATTTTCCGGCGAAATGCCATGGTTTTCGGCGATTTTGGTATGAGGTGAGGGAGAGAAGATGAGAGAAATGGTGGAGAGGTAAGGAGTGGGGTCGTTTATGTTAGGGTTTTAATTTGGTGGGGTCGATGACGTGGCAGCTGACATGGATAAAATTGATGGGGTCAGCTGCCACAGTGGGGGGACGTTAGGGTTAGGGGTAATTTTGTAAACTTTGTTAACGGTAGGGACGAGAATGGCCGAAAAGTATAACGGGTGGCATAAGTAACCAATAAACAATAGTAGAGGGACAATTTTGACCCTTTTCCCTTATTTATTTGATAAATATACATATAGAATATTAATACACGATTATGTACTGCACTGAATTTTTCATTGATAATAATTCTTGTCATTCTAATTCACTTATTTCTATGATAGTTTTCATTATGTCGAATTTGTCAAAGCTTGAATTTATGGCACTTGACATCTCTGGAAATAACTATTTGCCATGGGTACTTGATGCTGAAATTCACCTTGACGCTAAAGGTCTTGGTGACACTATTAAAGAAGGAAATGAAGCATCAAGTCAGCATAAAGCGAAAGCCATGATTTTCCTTCGCCATCATCTCGATGAAGGGTTAAAAAGTGAATATTTAACCTTGAAAGATTCATTTCAATTATGGACTAGTTTAAAGGAACGATATGACCACCTAAAGGCCACGGTATTGCCAAGAGCTCGTCGTGAGTGGATGCACTTAGGACTACAAGATTATAAGACCATAAGTGAATATAATTCTGCTGTATATAGAATAATTTCCCAACTAAAATTATGTGGGGAAACATGCTGGAAAAGACTCTTTCCACTTTTCATGCCTCAAATATGGTATTACAGCAGCAATACCGTGAAAAGGGCTTTAAGAAATATTCTGAGTTAATTTCATGCATTTTGGTGGCCGAACAACATGATGCCCTTTTAATGAAAAATCATGAAGCCCGCCCCACTGGATCAGCTCCATTTCTAGAAGCGAATCTGAGAATGATTGATCCAAAGTCTGAAAAAAAAAGACAAAATAATTATCGTGGCCGTATAAATATACGTGGGCGTGGCAAGGGGCGAAATAATAATCGCCATGGTGGTGGTCGTTATAAACAAGAGAACAATAAGGGTTCTCAGAGTAATCCTTCAAAAGGCAAAGGTAATGTTTGCCACCGATGTGGAATGAAAAATCATTGAGCACGAATTTATCGTACACCTGAATATTTTGTCAAACTTTATCAAGCATCTATAAAAGGAAAACAAAATAAAGTTGAGACTCACTTGACTTTTCAAAATGATGTTGAGGCAGGCCCTATGAATAATCATGATAAAGCTGAAGCAAACCTTGCCTATAAAGATGATATTTTTGAAGGTCTTGCAGATATTACTCATTTAGAAGCTGGAGACTTCTTTGAGTATCATAACTGAAGACTTATTATTGGGAAAAATTATAAGAATAAATGTATTTCTTTTTATGAAGTTCATATTTTGAATAAAACTTTTTATGTTGTTGGTATTTAATTTCATAAATGTAGTTTCTTTTGTTCTTAAAATTTTCAATATTACTTATGATGTATTTTTTTTTCTTCTTAAAGAATATGAAAACTTCCCAGACTTCAGTTGACCGTATGAATAATAAAGAAGAAATATGTCTTCTGGCTAGTGCTACGACGCACACCATATTAAAAGATAAGAGATATTTCTCTTATTTAATTATGAAAGAAGCCAATATAGTTACAATATCTGGTAGTACAAAATTAATTGAGGGCTCTGGAAGAGCTACTATATTACTACCAGGAGGAACTATATTGGCTGTTAATGATGCATTATATCGTAGTAGGTCTCAAAGAAACTTGTTGAGTTTCAAAGATATTCGCCAAAATGGCTATCATATTGAGACTACCAATGAAGGAAAGGTTGAATACCTTTATATTACTACAATAAAAGCGGAAAAGAAGTATGTGCTTGAAAAGCTTCCTGCATTTTCCTCCGGATTATACTACACTAATATTAGTGTAGTTGAATCACATGCCATAGTAAACAAGAAGTTTACTAATGATTTTATTATTTGGCATGACCGACCATCCCGGTTATAATATGATGCGCAAAATAATTGAGAATTCACATGGTCATTCATTGAAGAACCAGAAGATTCTTCAAACTAAAGAATTCTCTTGCGCTGCATGTTCTCAAGAAAAACTGATTATTAGACCATCAGTAATTAAAGTTGGAGTTGAATCTCCTGCATTTTTGGAACCTATACAGGGTGATATATGTGAGCCCATACACCCTCCATGTGGACCATTCAGATATTATATGGTTTTAATAGATGCATCTACAAGATGGTCACATGTGTGCTTGTTATCAACCCGCAATTTGGCCTTTGCGAGGTTACTAGCTCAATTAATCAGATTAAGAGCATAATTTCTAGATTATGCAATTAAGACACTTCGTCTTGATAACGCTGGTGAATTTACGTCCCAGGGATTTAATGATTATTGCATATCAACTGGGATAACAATTGAGCATCCAGTTGCTCATGTTCATACTCAAAATGGTCTAGCAGAATCATTGATCAAACGCCTCCGATTAATTGCTAGACCAATGCTTATGAGAACAAAACTTCCTATTTCAGCATGGGGCCATGCTATTTTGCATGTAGCAGCTCTTGTGCGGATCAGACCTACAAGTTATCATAAAGTCTCTCCAATATAATTGGCTTTTGGTCAGGAGCCAAATATTTTCCAT
>NW_017672283.1:154512-168196 GCF_001879085.1 Nicotiana attenuata
ATTTATTATATAACAAGCAGTGTTTATAGCCTCTGCCCAGAAGCTATGAGGTAGTTTACTGGAAAGTAGCATGGTCCTTGCCATATCCTCAAGGGTCCTGTTCTTCCTTTCAACTACCCCATTTTGCTGAGGAGTCCTAGGGGCAGAAAAATTATGATCTATTCCATTTTCATCACAAAATTTAGCAAACTTTGCATTTTCAAATTCAGTTCCATGATCAGACCTAATGGATGCAAGTTGATTTCCTAATTGTTTCTGGATTTTTCTAATAAAAGCAGTGAACATTTCAAATGCTTCATCTTTAGAAGTTAGAAACAATACCCAGGTAAATCTAGAATAATCATCAACAAGCACCATTACATATCTTTTACCACCTCTGCTCATGGTTCTCATTGGACCACAAAGATCCATATGAACCAGTTCCAACGTCTTGGACGTACTTACCATTTTCTTAGGTTTGAAGGATGACCTTACCTGCTTCCCCCTTGCACATGCCTCACAAACTTTGTCTTCCTTGAACTTGATATTAGGTAACCCTATCACCAAGTCCTTGGAGACTAATTTGTTCAATTGATTTAGACTGGCATGGCCAAGTCTTTTGTGCCAAAGGAGGGGATCATTAATTAACACACTCAAGCAAGTTAGTTCATTTTCAGAGAGAGTTGACAGATCTACAATGTAAATATTGTTAACTCTCCTTCCCTGCAAAACAATCTGTCAGTAGTAAGGCTAATCACAAAACATTTTGTGGAAGTGAAAGCCACAAGGTTACCTCTGTCACACAGTTGTGACACATTTATCAGGCTATATTTTAAGCCATCTATCAAATAGACATTCTCAATGGAATGAGAGTCTGTCTTTCCTACCTTTCCAACACCAATGATCTCACCTTTCTTTCCATTTCCAAAGGAGACATTACCTCCTTTTAGGTTCTCAAGTGGACGGACCTGGTTCTTGTTCCCAGTCATATGTTTTGAGCAGCCACTATCCATGTACCATATTTGACTACTTCCCTTCACTTGGTCCTGCAAAACGAAATCATGGGTTAGTCTTAGGAACCCAAACTAGTTTGGGTCCCTTTCTATGGGCAAAAGAATGAATTAAATTTTTCTTTGCCCAACCAGGCAGTTTGTGCTTTTCTTGAACAAAGGCTTTGTTCTTGTGACTGGCCTTTTCTCTTGCATTACATTCATTTTTGTAATGGCCAATATTACCACAGTGTGTGCAGATCTTATTCTCAGGAAGTGTGAGATACTTGTTTTTGGGATCCCATTTTGGAGCTTGTGTCCCAAATCCAAGTCCTCTCTTGTTGCTACTATGATGTTCTTGCAGCCAGGAGAGTGCATCGGAAGCCTTGTTCCATTTGCGTGTTCTGTCTAGTTCATGCTTTACCTTTCCTAAATCTTCTTTTAGGACTTTAATCAATTCATCTTTCTTGTACAGTTCATCTTTCATTTTTCCTAGATTTTCTTCTAGGGTGAGAAATGATTGATCAGCCCTTTTCTTTCCTGTCCTAATTTCATTTTAATATTTTCAGATCTAAGTTCTAGAATCTTATTTTCAAGTTGATGAACCTGGTTCTTCAACTCAGTATTTGTGTTGTCACTCTCATCAGCCCTAGACTCTAACCTTTTACATTTTTCTTCTAGGATAACACATTCCTTAGACAGAACATCCTTCTCACTGTTTATTATTTCAGACTCATCTATGAAGTCCATCAGCAGATCAGCCAGTTTTTCTTTAGACAAGAACTTAATCTTTTCTTTAAGGTGTAGAATACTTACCTCCTGTTCATCTTCTGATTCTCCGATGGCCATTAGAGCTTGATCCTCCTCAGCTTCATCTTCAGAGTCCTCATCTGATGTTTCTCCCCAAGCAGCAACCATAGCCTTAGTTGAACCTTTGTTTCTTTTTGGTTGAACCTGTTCCTTCTTCCTGTTTCTTCTTTCAGCTCTTTCTTTCTTCCATTCAATCTCCCATTGAGGGCAGTTTCTGATGTGGTGATCAGTCTTCCCACACTTGTAACACTCCTCATTGGTTTGTTTCTCAGGAGCCCTAGGTTAGCTAAATGTTGTTCCTTTTGAAGCACCCTTTCCTCTCATAAGATATTTCTTGAAATCTCTGGTTATCATAGCCATTTCATCATCTTCAAGATCTGATCCTTCTGAGTTTCTGAGAGCCAGACTTCTTTCTTTCTTTGGAGCATCCATCTTCATTGTTTGCCTTCTCAATTCATAGGCAGTGAGATTTCCAATTAGTTCATCCAACTTTAAAGTAGAAATGTTCTTGGATTCCTGAATGGCAGTGATTTTGCTTTCCCAGGAGATTTTTTCAGAACTCTAGTTAGAATCTTCTCCACCTTGTCTTCTTCCAGGATAATCCTTCCAACAGACTCAAGTTCATTTGTCAGTGTAGTGAACCTGGTATACATTTATTGGATAGTTTCTCCATCCTTCATAGTAAAATTCTCATATTGAGAATACAACAGTGTTCCTCTTGACCTCTTCACTTGAGGTGTTCCTTCATGAGCCACTTGTAAAGTGTCCCAAATCTCCTTGGCAGTAGTACAGCCTTGAATCCTGCTGTACTCATCAGGACCAAGTCCACACACTAACCATTTCTTGGCTTTTGCATTTTTCTCCCATTTCCTTAGATCTTCAGCAGTACAATCTACTCTTGTCTTTGGAACATCCACTCCTTCAGCATTCTTCTTGGTTGTGGCTAAAGGACCATCAGTGATGATATCCCAAAGCTCATAGTCTTCGCCCATTATATGGTCCCTCATTCTGTTTTTCCACCAGGAGTAGTAGAGGCCATTGAAGAGAGGAGGCCTGGCAGTGGATTGCCCTTCCCAGTTCCAAGGTGGTGCACTCATGTTGATCTTTTCCTAAGGTGTTAACCTCTTCAAGGATAACCCGCTCTGATACCAATTGATGTTTTAAACGTCAATACCACACAAGAGGAGAGGGGGGGGGGTGATTTGTGTGGTACCTAATTTTCGCGTTAGAAGAACCTGGTTCTTCTAAGTGTTCTAACTACAGCAGTTTGCGGAATAATAAATACTGAAAATAAAGTGCACAAAGATTTTTACGTGGAAAACACCTGGCTCAAAAGGTGAAAAAAAATACGACCTACTACTCAGTAGGATTTTCCCAAACTCCACTAAAATCACTGAGCTAAAAACTGCATTTACAAAACTCTTTGTAAACCTAAGGATTAACTCTAATCCCAGTGTAGCACACAACCTCAACTGTTGCGACACTTTCAAGTTAACTCTAACTTGAATAATCAATATACCTATTACAATTGCTTCTAGATAAAGCTAAAAAGGTACAATATTAAAACCTACTACAATTGAACTAGACTTAGAATAAACACAATGATGAAACTGGTTCTTCTATCTTAGTTCATGTAGCTTCAGACGTGCACACTTGTATCTCGCATATGTTACTTGCAAATCAGACTTGATCTTTTTGCTCTCAAATATGCTTAACTTCTGCTTATGTGCATTCTTTTGTAATAAAGAACAATCGTTATATTTATAGAGTTAGTAATCATAGTTTGATAAGAACTCGAATTGTGAATCCTTTGATAATTCGAGTCCAAGAACAACTCTAACTCCTAATCCATATTCTTGATCCAGATGTAATTCTCTTTTCATAAGGAGACTTCAACTCCTTATCTTATGCAATCTTTTCGATCAGTTCAGAAGATATTCATCAAGATATTACTGCTTGATCTCAAGGACTTATCTTCTTCACGTGCACTTCATGTGTATGGGCCATAACAACTGTGTCTCCTTATATAAACCTAGTCCTTTACTGAGTTCGTTTGTCATTCTTCAAAACTTCAACTGATCTTGGGCCAACACTGGTGTTGGCCGATAATCATCAAGTGGTTTTTCGGGACCATTGTGAGCTTAAATCTTATCTAAGGTCGATGTGGGCCCCCGACTCTATGTCCTTAGCAATCCCATAGCTTGTGTTGTGAGTAACTGAATTGCAAGCCCAAGTCCCGAGCCATTGGTCTAGAACTTTCCCAGAATGTTTGTTGAGGTGAAATCATAAGTGAATTTTGACTTGAGACATGATTATAGGCTCTCCTTGATCCAAATGATAGTTTGAACAATTCCATAGCCTACCAATGATAAGATCCCTAGTTAACCCTTTTGAGCCTTAGACCTTTTTCTTTCAAGAACCATGATTCAAGCCTATACCCGTTCTTAAAGATACCCTCTCTTAACACCCAATCTTTCCTTTAGCACATGGAAAAAGTATATGTTTGGGGGGACAGATGAGGATTGCAACAAAGTGGTAAAAAGGCACAAAAATGAAGAAAAGGAAAGGCAATGAAAAATAAAAGAAAAGCAAGAAGACAAAAAGAAAAAATAAAAGAAAAGCAAGAAGACAAAAAGAAAGTTCAATATGAAAAGAATAAAAAGGGATTCAAAGAAAAGCAAAGAATGAAAGGTGTGGAAAGTTGAAAAAGGAGAAAAGGTTTGAAATGCATAAGAAAGAGTGACAATGTGTCTCTATAACCCCTTAGAAAGAAGTGAAATGACTCAAAGAGTCAAGTGAATGGATGCCAAATGAATCAAAAGAGGTGCTTAAGGGACGTTGGAACCTACTTAGACTAAAACATTTCCTACCCTGAACCAAAAGCCTTCACAATGTCTCCACAAAAGCCCTATATGATCTTGAGTTGAATGAAGCTTACATTAGTGGATACTCACATAAGGGGCAAGCATATGGTACCTAGAGCCGGACTTGTGGCTTTTTCTTGAGAGAGATGAGTGAATTCCCATTATCCTCGTTCTGAGTGCCACTATCTTAAAGGTGAGGATTGCTTAGGGAGAGTTGAGGATTTGTGAGTTTGCGTTCCACAATGACCGAAGTAATTGAAAGAGTTCTTTGATGTGTTGAGTCAACTCTTGATGCTCTTGTGTGGCACTTGATCCATGATGTTTTAAAAGAGTAAATATGTTAATGATTCATGTGTATTGAGGGCAATTGTTAGTCCCAATTGAGGCTAGTTGAGGTCACTTTAGGACAGCTGAAATTTTTCTTAGACTTTCTCTTAAGGGGTTGGTCTTATTTTGTTTGCTTGAGGACAAGCAAAAGCTTAAGTTTGGGGGAGTTGATAACTAGGGATTTTGATGCATTTTATACTCCTTCTTGCTTATGCTTTGATTAAATATTCTTACAAAAGAGTCCCAAAAGGCTCACAAGTTGTGCTTGATTGCAGGTTTGATCAGCAAAGTGACAAGATGTCAAAGATCGGCTCAAAAAGGAGTGAAACTTGCACAACTGTCAAAGAAAAGGCAAGCTCAGGCAGAACAAGCCCAGTGCGTCCGCACACCATTTTGTGCGGTCCGCACTAAGAGATTTAGAGAGGTGGAATTCAGGTTTAAAGGCAGTGCGGCCGCACTAAGTTTTGTGCAGTCCGCACTGGAGGCAACGCGGCCGCAGTCCATTCTCTGCGGTCCGCGGTGCCAAGATTCAGAGAGGTCGCATTTTCAAGTTTTAAGCCTCCGTGGTCCGCAGTCAACTTTGTGTGGACCGCACTAGAAGTCACCGCGGCCGCAGTCCATTCTGTGAGGTCCGCGGAGCCCAAGTTCAGAGAGTGAGATTTTTGATGCCAAGAGTCTGTGCGGACCGTGGTCCATTTTGTGCGGTCCGCACTAACCCCGCAGGGGCAATTTTGTCCAGATTTTTCAGCTAATATAAGTAGATTCTTTTTCCATTTTTAGGGTATCAGATATTGTATTACATCAACTGCGCTCGTGGGTCGACTTTTAATATAAATATGTGTTTATCTTCTTCTATTTCTTGTTTTTCTTCTTTGAATATGAGTAGCTAGACCCATAAGCTAAGGTTGTGGCTCAACCCTAGTGTGAGTAATTGATGGGTCTTGTATTTTAGGGCTAATTTGACTATGGGTGTTTGTTATTTGGGCCAATTTCATGGTTAATTTCTGAATTAGTGGTTGCAAACACTAGTTTGTGTTGACTTGACTTGAGCTCTTCTTGAGAAAGAGAGCCTAAGTCTCCGAAATTGGTCCAACAATGAATTGGGGCGTACTCAAGAGATTGATAGCCCCAATTAAAGGGTTAAGCCTCGAGAGAGTAATACTCGAATTGAACCCTAGTTGCTTGTGCAAATTTGCATACCCAATTGGTCTTGAGAAAGTCAATTCGAGCAAAATCACTCGAACCACCGAGAGGTGTAGAGTGGGTAAAGTCGTGCAACGGTTATAACATACTCCCCAAACATGTCAAACGTCCTTAGTTTCAAGTATCCGTCAATTGACCACCTAGACGGTAGTCACTACCCCAGTACCTTTTAAACCTATCTGAACAACTCGTAGCATTTTAACTCTTAGCTTAATTTACAATTTGTAGTTTGTTTAAAGTAGAATTATTAAGAAAATCCCAAAAATGAATAAGTGTAATTAAGAACACATACGCAATCCTAAACTAAACAGATACTCGATTCCAATTCTAGCTCTCTGTGGATTCGATCCTGACCCTAAATCGGGTAAAAGCTATTGCGACCCTCTCTTGCTACTTTTTAGTAGTGCGGAGTTGGCAGCGATCTGTATTGTGAAATGGTGTTAGGGAATGGCTGTTAGAGATCGCGGTGTGCAGTGGTTCAGGATTGAATCGATACTTCTAAGTTAACGGCTCAAGAAAGATGATCTTCGGAAAGGTTTGAAGTAGTAGCGATCTGTTAGTGCAAATGCTACAGAGATAGATGTTGATTTAAGGCAACAACGGGGCAGCAAAGCACGAGGAAGAACATGTGGGAAGTGCTTGTGGTGATCAAACTTCTAGAAAGACTAGTGTGGAAAACAGAAGCCGAGCAGCTGCTTAGAGGAGTGAGTTTGACCAAAGTGGAGAGTGGCAGAGTAGCATATGGGATCAGTGGCAAGATAACTACACACCCGGAGAAAAAGTCTAGAGAGAATTGGGATTCAGGGTGGACAGTGACTGGGTTTTCGGACTTGACTCGAAATATCGGCCATTATAAAACGAGAGATTTGATATAACAGAAAGGAGTTGCTTGATGTGAAGAAGGATACAACATGATTTTGAATTGGAAGATATTGTCATGTATTTTGTTGATGTCCATAAGAAGAGAACGGACTAGTGCAGTTGGCAAACGAGCACGGGCTGAGGATCGGTTATGGATGTCATAGTGATCGTACCCCGTGCAACGTCGTTAGGAGATGTCGACATGTAATTTCCATAGGTGGGTTATCTCTTGTGAGAAGATCAACGGTCACGTGGTTGATGAAGCTCTGCGAAGAATTCTATTGGCTATACGATAAAGAGATCGGTCATGTGAATGTGGTTAATGATTCAGAGTATTCGTAAAGGGTTTTACAGAACGATTTCGAGGATTTTGGCGGGTTGGTTGTGCTAGATCATGTCAACGATGAAGAAAGAATCGTGTTGGGTTCTAGATTTGTGTAATGGTGGCTTCAAGCTAAATAGGAGAGTCCCACTGCCTACGATTGGATTGTATGGTTATCTTCTTGTGAGGTTTCGGGTTGTGGCATATTGATAAGTTATTTCGGCTACGGCAAAAGAACATAAGTGGTAATTTGAGCAAATGAATTGGTAAAGGTGTGCTATAGTTGGCCTTATTGACTCATGTTCAGGCTTTGGGAAGATTCAGGATGATGCTTCGTACAGAGGCGATTTACAAGGGAAGTGATACATTCAGATGCTTCATTGAGATGGGTGTTCAAGTGCCAGCGGAGCCTTGGAATTGATTGTCCGGGACCAATGCCAGAGTGGGTGACTCTCAACAACGGTCCTAGTGAATTCAAAGGTAAAAAAAAATGCGATGCCTAAGGATTTAAGCCCGTAGTATGGTTAAGAATCGAGCTTTTGTAGCAGATTATGATGAGAGGCTCAGAATGTTCTATGATGTTTTCGACTAGCAGTGTAGCATTGGGAGGAAAAAGAGAAAAAGACTTCGGATTCATAAATGAATTATCAGAATAGGTGTATCAATTGAAGATGCGAATGTGCGTGCAAGGAGGGTATGAAATGGTTAATGGGTTTGGAGACACTGTGGTCTCGTGGTATGGGATCACTCAAGGGGAGTGCGGATTTAGGTTGGTGATGTAAGGAATGGAGCTATTATTATCTCTAAGGCAAGTTAAAGATGAATTACAAGAAGATAGATTGGTTAGCCATGGTTGAATTGGCATAGTGGTTGTTGTGCGTGTGTGGCTCGGCGGTCGCCGTAATTGATTTTATTTGGAAGTATTCAAGTATTATGGCCTGTTATGTGTAGGCGGATCCCGGAAGGGTTATCGCGGTTTAGACCACTACTTGAGGATTCGGATGTTCTACGGTTATGAGAATTCACCTGCGTGTTGCTATGGTTCTCTTGGAATGAGTTAAGTAAAAAACTTCTATGTAATGAAGTGTTTACCCTATTAGTGGTTCAGGAGTTATGATGAAATTCCAGCACTATCACATATTGGTATGTTAGGTGCAGTGACCGGTATGAAATTAGGAAGTAAGGATCAAAGTTGTTGTTCGATGTTGACAAGGATATCACGAGCTCAGATGAGCAGGAAAGGGATTTGAATGTTTAGAGAAAGCTGCTATTGTCTTCAGCATCACCTGAGATCGGTGCTTGGTGAAAGGGGCTTTGCATCCTGGTTAACGATTCCTGATTTGCTTTACAGCGTTAGGGTGACCGGTGGTATGGGTGAGCAAAATTGTTACCTATTACGGAAGGACGAGGGAGCGTACTCCATGGGAAGACTGTATAAGTGTGACATGTATTCACCTGATTTATTGAAGAGTTAAACCAAGTATGAAGATTGTGGTAGTATCACTAATTTGAGAATTTATGCCTGGAGGGCACTCGGTTTATTGGGTTGTGGACTGTGGAGGTTTGCTCTGCTTATGATGGTTGCTCTTGTGAGTTATAAGAAGAGGGGGGTATATATGGACCCTTGAAAGGTTATTTGCCTAGTACGATGCGATCAAAATCGGCTTGAGGTCTGTGGATGGATTTAAATATGAATATGGGCTCTATATCAGGTCGGATGTGTTCATTTCAGCATAGCGCTGCTTATGAAGGAGTATTCGGAAGTTGGATGCTATTTCATCGTCGGCTATTTCATGTAATGCTATAATGGGCCGTGTGAGTTGTGAAACGGCTCGATAAATTTCTTATGTATTAAGGTTCTGCGTAGCGATGGTGTTATGTGAGCACGATGGCTCTTGTGATTCAGATTATATAACGCACCTCAGTTGTGCTTGAGTTTCGTAGCTTATAGCGCTATCTGTCTTCCCAGGGATGGTATTATGCACTTAGTATGCTTGCAACCGATATTCGGTATTTAGTAGCAATGAGCAATCTAGCTCGGTGTGTATTTCCTTGTGTGAGTTCTATGTGTGGATCAGGTGGCACGCCGCCACGGGTATGTAGTTTGGATCGGGTGCGCGCCACAACAGTGTGATATTGAGTATAGTCCCTTATACTCTATTTTGTATGTTTTGTTTACCAATTTTTTTCTTCCGAGGAAGGTTCATGACACCTTTTAGTTGTCTAATTAGTTACATGGGTTGAGTAGCCCTTTCCAGAGTTCGTTTTCCTTATGCATCACGTTCAAGTTTGTGGCCTATCGTCACATTTTGGCATCATACGAGACTTTTGGTCATGTCTAGGGTGGCTTATTGCCTGAGCAGCTTATACCGGGTAAGACGAGGCTGTTGGATCTAGGATCAGTGCGATCAGATTATATGAAGTACATTAAAGAGCAAATACCATTATTTGGTCCAGAAGGAGGTAATGATTCTTGTCATGAGTATAGAATCAACAACTGGTCGACTCGGCAGCGGTTATGAAATTCTACACGTCTCTTCCGTCGTGGCGCTATTGTAAGAGTTGGGTCAAGACTTATACATGTCATGAGGTGCATTGTGAGCATTAGATTCGGGGAATGTCGGTTCTTATGATCAGAGAATGTTATTATGGTCCTGTGAATGATGTGGCGCATGGTGAGAATTCAGCAAAGGTATGCAGTCATGTTCTGGTACATAGCATAGTGATTGATACAGTGTTCATATATTGGAAGCAGGCCTGGCAGAGAATTTCGGGTTTTGGAACTGAGTTCTAAGCTTATTGGTTTGAATAAAAGAGAATATCTTCAGATTTGATCGAGCTAATGTGTTCAATTGAGTTGTGGCAGCACGGGTAGGTGCACGAGGTGTTAAACCGTGATTTTGGACAACTCCAGTGCAGGTCTCAACACGTTCGAGGACGAACGTATGTTTAAGCGGGAGAGAATGTAACGACCCGATCGGCCGTTTAGAGCTCTAGCATGCCGTTCGGCAGTTTGAGGCCATGAACAGCTTCATTTCAGTTATTATGACTTGTACGCGTAGTCGGAATTGAAATTCGGGGAGTTCGGAGTTGATTTGGAAAGAGTATTCTCATTTCGGAAGCTTTAAATTGGCAGAATTGTCAAGGATTAGATTTTTGTGTAAACAACCTCGGAATCGAGATTTAAAGGTTCCAGCAGTGTCTTGTGATTATTTTGACTTGGGAGTGGGTACGGATCGGGTTTTGGATGACCCGGGAGCGTTTCGGCGCCTATTGTGGAAGTTAGCGTTTTGGAAGAATTTCATAAGTTTGGGTTGAAGTGCATTTCAGTGTTATCGATGTCCGTTTTGGATTTCGAGTCTTGGAATAGCTCCGTATGGTGATTGTGGTATTGGGAGCGCGATCGGAAGTGGATTTGGAGGTCTGTAGGTAATTTTGGAGTCATTTGGCGAAAGTTAGAAATTTGAAGGTTTTTGAGAAGTTTGACCGGAAGTGGACTTTTTGATATCGTGGTCGAATTCCGATTCTGGAAGTTGGAGAAGGTCTGTAACGTCGAATATGACTTGTGTGCAAAATTTGAGGTCAGTCGGAGGTGATTTGATAGATTCCGGCATCGGATGTAGAAGTTTGAAGTTCTAAAGTTCATAAAGCTCGAATTGGGGTGTGATTCGTGATTTCGGCGTTGTTTGATGTGATTTGAGGCCTCGAGTAGGTCCGTGTTATGTTATGGGACTGGCTGGTGTGATTGGATGGGGTCTTGGGGGCCTCGGGTGGATTCCGGGTGGTTAATAGATTGAATTGGAGTTGGGAGGAAGAGCTGAAGCCTGCTGTCATCTGGTGTAACCGCACCTGCGAGGTCTTGGCCGCAGGTGCAGAGCCGCAGAAGCGGCCTTGGTGCCGCAGAAGCGGAAGTGGCTAGGCAAGGCTGGGACCGCATATGCGGTCATCTCGCTGCAGAAGCGGCACCGCACCTGCGGAAGGAAGGGCGTAGATGCGGAAGTTGAGGGCCTGGAGGAGGACCGCAGAAGCGGATTGTGGGTCGCACCTGCGGAACCGCAGGTGCAGAAATGTTGGAGGCAGTGAGGTTCTTTAAATTGAGGGTTGGGTTCATTTCAATCCCATTTCTTCAATTGGAGCCGATTTTGGAGCAACTTTGAGGTGCCATTTTCATCACCAAGCATGAGGTAAGTGGTTTAAGCTAGTTTTGAGTTTAATACATTGATTATGTATAGATATTATCATGAAAATTGGTAGAAACTTGGGGTTTGAGGGAAAACCTAGAAAATTGGTATTTTCGGATTTTGACCACGATTTTGGACATGAAATTAAGAGTAAATTACATATTTGAGTTTGTGAGGTTATGGGTAAAGTTTATCTTCGAAAATTTTTGGATTCTGGGCACGTGGGCCCGAGGGCGTTTTTGTCAACCTTTCGATCGGGGTTAGAGATTGTTATAAATTGAATTATTATGAGTAATTGAGTACGTCTTAATGGGTTTACATAATTATTGGCTAGTTTTGGAACGTTGTGCATCAATTTGAGTCTTCGGTAGGGTGTGGAATGCCGGTTAGGGAACTTCGGAGCGAGGTGAGTCTCATTTCTAACCTTGTAAGAGGGAATTGTCCCCATAGGTGAATTAATTGGATATGTGCTCCTATTTGTGGGGGCTACGTACGCACGAGGTGACGAGAGTCCGTGCGTAGCTACTATTATGCTTAAGCCCGGGTAGTCTAGGGCCCAAAAGCATGCTTTACTTGTAATATTTGCAACCTTGTTGTCAACCTAAAAGTGTTTAAAACATATCGAAGGTATAAATAAATTTCTAAAACGCTAGACATCATTTCTTGACTTTTAAAAGAGAAGCTTGCCTTTTCCTGAATAAATACGCATCTATGGTTCACGCCATTCGACTCTCTAGCAGTGCACATTTTAAATAATGTTGGATCGGGCCGTACGACCTCGGCATAATTTGCGCATGCTTGTATTGCTTGCCTTGAAATTCATTGATGTTGATATTTGTTTCTCAATGGTCGGAGATAAATGTATAAATGACGAAAATGAATTTGGGAATTTCCTATAAAAGAAAGAATTGTTTACTTGCCTCATGCTATTAAGTTACAACCATTTTTTATGAAAATCCTCGTCTTACTATATTATTGATATATTATTATTAGACCACTAGTAAGTGTCGAAGTCGACATCTCGTCTGTACTTCTTCGAGATTAGATGGGATACTTACTGAGTACACGTTGTTTTTGTACTCATGCTACACTTGCTGTGCATTTTTGTTGCACAGGCACATGTATCTCTAGTGGCCTAGTGGGCGTAGCAGCATGGTTGATACGGAGACTTAGGTGAGCTGCACTTCTCGAGACGACCCGCAGCCAGCAAAGTCTCTTTCAGATTACTGTATTTACTTTCTGTCCAATTTGTATTCCGAACGGTGGTTGTATTACATTATTTCCTAGAAATAGATCATGCACTTGTGACACCGGTTTCTGGGAGGATTATGGGATTGTTCAATATTATATTTGTTAAATACTTCATCTTATTTCAATGAATTTCATTAATTATTGTTTAATGTGGGCGCCAATGTGACGACCCAACCCGTCGTCTCATGTATAACAGCCCCTTTCCCCCATTTACTGCTTCTTCATGTTTCATTATCAGCAACAAGTGAGTTATAGTTGAATTGAATTGGTTTGGATAGGAAATGAGACACTTAGTCTCTTTAAGGAAGGCTTAAGTTGGAAAAGTCTACCAGATGTTGACTTATGAGTTAGAAGGCTCGGATGTGATTTTCGGTGATTCGGTTAGCTTCGGGGGATGATGTATGACTTGGGAGTGCGATCGGAATTGATTTTGGAGGCCCGGTGTAGAATTAGGCTTGAATTGGCGAGGTTAGTATTTTAGGCGAATTTCGGTGGATGGGTGAGAATTTGATTCGGGGGTCGGAATGGAATTCGAGAGTTTCTGTAGATTCGTTAAGTGATTTTGGATATGTGTGCAAATTTTCAGGTCATTCGGACATCGTTTGGTCGGGTTTTTGATCGAAAGTGCATTTTGGAAGTTCTTGAAGAACTTAGGCTTGAATCCGATGTGAATTGTTGATTTTAGCGTTGTTTGATGTGCTTTGATGATTGGAACAAGTTTGAATGATGTTATGGGATATGTTGGTGTTTTTGGTTGAGGTCCCGGGGGCCTCGGGGTGATTCCGGATGGCCATCGGGGATGAAATTGGAGTTGAGGAATTTGCAGGTTATAGCTGGTATCTGGATTATCGGTTTCCGCGTAGAAGCGTAATGGTGGTCGCAAAAGTCGGTCGAAGA
>NW_017672283.1:169943-193732 GCF_001879085.1 Nicotiana attenuata
AGTGGAGTACGTAGATGTTTGTGGTTAGGAAGGGAGATGGAGTTCTCATGTTATACTAGTGTGGTATGGTATATGCGATATGTGGTGGAGGATTGGGATTTGTGTGTGTAAGGTTACGATTCTATTCATAATGGAAAGTCATTAAATTCTTAAGCAGCACGGGCAGCTGCAGGTGATTAAAGAATCGATCTTCAAATGATTAAGGAAAATGGTATTGCCAACCATAGTGATTCGACGGGGGTATATGTTCCAGTAAAAGGGCAATGTGATGTAAACTGATAATACTTCGGTAGTGTTGCGGCATTTGGGATCGACTGTTGATATCTGAGTTTGTTTGATGGCACAGGGAAACTTTAGAATACCTTTCGTGGGATGATTGGGTACTTGAGGTGTGATATGTATTCGTACGGCGCAATTTGGGATCAGGTATAGTGATTTGTGTGCTATATGGAGTTGGAGACTAGGAGTTCTCGCGTTCAGGTTATGCAGTTGTTGTAAATCGTGTGTATCGGCACCGTCTAGCGGTTATTGGGAATTAGAGGTCCGAGTGGATCTTTCTTTGCTTGGTATGCCAAATTTTGGATATGATATTGGATTGTAAGCTGGTTGTCTCAGTGTTGGGTTATTCTAGACTATTGTGCTACGGGCTAGGCCGGAAATGCCACGGGTTGAGCGGCAAGGTGCATTGGATTATGTTCTTGCAGAGTGGTATATATTTCAAAAGATGCAGCGGACGGCTGAGAAGGATTGCTTTTCTTAATGGGGCATTCGTGATGGATGTCAGTGCAGAGGTTTCTACCATTGATTCAGTTCCGATATTGAGTGACTTTTCGGATGCGTTTTTTTGTGGCCGGGCATGTCGCCGGGTGAGATGGCAAATTTTGGTATTTATTTGGTGCCGGGCACCGTATCGTACGGCTCTGGCAGGAGTTAAAGTAGTGGAAGGAGCAGCTTCAGGCTTCTTGGTATTGAGTTCGTTGGCAGGCCAATGTGGCTACGTATTTAGCTTGAGTTAGCTTGGTTAGTCTTGAGTTGTATTGTTGAGGGACAGGTGGATTCGATCGTTATTGAACTTGTTAGTGATCTGGGGAGATCTATGAGTTGCTTTTTCTGTGCTGTGAGGCGTTATGATTTGTTGGTTATGGGCACACATGGTGCAGATCTATTGGGGATTCATAGTGGAAGTCGAGCGGGAAGAGTAATCGGATGTTGCTCGATAAATGGAGTGTGGGTTATGACCTATCAGGTGGCGTGTCATATGTTGATTATTTCACCGTGGGTGCAATGAATTGCCTTAGTTTCAGACATCAAATTGTGTGTGGCTGTCGAGTTTTGATCATAGTGTCTTGAGGTGCTCCATGTGTAACAGTGTTTGGATAGGATCGCGCATTGTAGCGAGGCCGCGTTGAGTTATGACCTTTCGGGGTAGATTCAGGTGTTCTATTTCTATGATGTGAGACGGGGTCTCACCCTTGTGTTGTGATGATACTGATGAGCTTGAAGTATAGCTCTTTTGTTTGAGTTATTTTCATGATTTGAGTATATTTAGGTCGTTTCTTGTTGGTACGCGTATTATGCAAGTTGTGGCTTAGGCCTGTATTGAGGTATCATATCACCAGAGTGGTGTGTTGGATTCGAGGTGATCCTTAGAGTCATTAATGAATACGAACAGAATTGATTGCAGCTTGTTAGAGAGATAATATCAAGGTATGGCCCGGAAATCTGTTGTGATATTAGTCAAAGGGAAGTGGCTTCATGAATGGTGATCTGAGGAATGGTTACGGTTTATCGCGTGTTTCATTTGTTGTTGGCAGTATATGGAAGTGTTGGAATAAGACTTTAGCCAATAAAAGGTTTTCTATCGGTATTTGATTATTATGGGCAACTACTGTAAATAGAGGCTATCGTTTCAAATGTTTGGATTATGTGGTATATCATATGATTACACCTGAGGTTGCAAGTATGGGTTATTACAGCTGGTTCGGGTTTATTCTAGGTATAGATGTGAGGTTCTGATATTGTGTATGATTTCGGAAAGTGCAATGTGGTTCTATGGTTTATGGTTTAAATGGACTGTGAGATTTCGGCTATATTGTGTTGTCGGACCTATATGCGATAGGGTGACGTGAGATCACCCCGGGTATATGCTTGGTAAAGTTATTCAGCTGTTGGTTAGCTTCTAGGACAACTCTGGGTACGCTCAAGGGCGAGCGTTGGTTTAAGTTGGGGAGGATGTGACGACCCAACCTGTCGTCTCATGTATTACAGCTCCGTTTCCCCCATTTACTGCTTCTTCATGTTTAATTATCAGCAACGAGTGAGTTATAGTTGAATTGAATTGGTTTGGATAGGAAATGAGACACTTAGTCTCTTTAAGGAAGGCTTAAGTTGGAAAGGTCAACCAGACATTGACTTATGAGTTAGAAGGCTCGGATGTGATTTTCGGTGATACGGTTAGCTTCGGGGGATAATTTGTGACTTGGGAGTGCGATCGGAATTGATTTTGGAGGCCCGGTGTAGAATTAGGCTTGAATTGGCGAGGTTAGTATTTTGGACGAATTCCGGTGGATGGGTGAGAATTTGATTCGGGGGTCGGAATGGAATTCCGAGAGTTGCTGTAGATTCGTTAAGTGATTTTGGATATGTGTGCAAATTTTCAGGTCATTCGGACATCGTTTGGTCTTGTTTTTGATCGAAAGTGCATTTCGGAAGTTCTTGAAGAACTTAGGCTTGAATCCGATGTGAATTGATGATTTTAGCGTTGTTTGATGTGCTTTGATGATTGGAACAAGTTTGAATGATGTTATGGGATATGTTGGTGTTTTTGGTTGATGTCCCGGGGGCCTCGGGGTGATTCCGGATAGCCATCGGGATGAAATTGGAGTTGAGGAATTGCAGGTTATAGCTGGTATCTGATATTTTCGCTTCTGCGGAAATGGACCGCAGAAGCGTAATGGTGGTCGCAAAAGCGGTCAAGAGCTGAGTAGGGTAGTTCCGCAGAAGCGGAACCTTTTTCGCATAAGCGAGTCCGCAGAAGCGGACGGGTGATCGCAGAAGCGATCTTGGTCTATAGATGGAGTTCCGCAAAAGCGGAGAATATGTCGCAGAAGCGGCCTTGATTTTTTTGTGAAATTTCGCAGAAGCGGGAAATGAGCGCAGAAGCGGTATCGCGGAAGCGGGTGTGGGGACCGCAGAAGCGGAAACCCCTGGAGCCAGAAGGGTTTTATATTCATTTTTGTTCCGCGAAGCTTATGTTATTTCCACCATTTTTAAGCGAGCTTGAGAGCTATTGGATGGAATTGAAGGGGGATTTCAACGGGTAATTAATGGAGGTAAGATTTCCGAACCTAAAACATGATTAGTATGTGAAATTAACCTATAAATTCATGGAATTAAGCCTTAAATTGATGAACTCGGGCTTGGGATTTTGAGATTTAAATTTGGGGATTTGAGAGAGCATTTGAGCTCGGATTTTGGTAAATTTGATATGTATGGACTCGTGGCGAGACGAGGAATCCGGTAATGTGAGTTTTGTAATTTTTCGAGAAGTGGGCCCGAGGCTCGGGTTTTGCTAGTTTCGAGATTTCTGCTATTTCTCGATTGTTTTCGAGTGGGTATTGTTCCCTTAGCATATTGTGATGTATTCGCTCTGATTTTGGTTAGATTCGACGCACTTGGAGGCCGGTTTGAGGGCAAAGGCGTCGCGAGCTAGGGATTTTGCCGGTTCGAGGTGAGTAATACTTGTAAATGATATCCTGAGGGTTTGAAACCCCGGTATATCACATTGTGACGCTATATTGAGGCGAGACACGTACTCTATGACGAGTGCGGGGTCGATTGTTACTGGGGATTGTGACCTAGTCCGTTCCGATTGATGTTCGTACTGTGTTCTTGACTAGAAATTGTTTGGTAATCATCCTACTTGGATTTTATGAATATGTTTGGGGCTTTGTGCCTATCATTTGCATCCTTTAGGGATTATTATCACTCTTTTCATGACACTTAGCATATTAAATGATTTCAGTCCTGAGTTAAACCCTGTTTTGAAATGTGCAGTCATATTGTTAAAGTTTAAAGACTTAAATTGTATTTTTCTGATGTTTTGAGTTAAAAGCTATTACTTGACATTTCCCGAGTGGCTCATTTGCACGTTCTGGACTGAGGATGGATTGGGCTGCACGCCGTAGCGATACTATGATGATATTGCGCTTGGGCTGTAGGAGCCCCTCCGGGGTCTGAACCCCCACAATGAGCGCGGGTACCCAAATTGACCGGGGTGCGCGCCGCAGCGGTCATATGCATTGCATTGCATTCATGCATTGGTTCCTGTTTGTAATACGTGCCATGACATTCAGCACACTCATTTCATTGGCATTCATGCTACTTCTCGCACTGTTTACCAGACGCCCTGGTGTTAAGTGTTAGTGGAGTGCTGTGCCCGAGGGGCTGACTTATGTGCGGACTTGCACTATCTGATTACGCATTCATTTGCTTGACTGTTGGAAAAGAATATTTTCAAAAGAGGTTTTTAAACTGAGCCAGATATTTTCTAAAGGATTTTTCACGGTTTTACTGTTTTCTCAAAGGGTTGTACTGTCCTATATAGCATAATGGAGTGCTCTTACGTGATTTCTCGTCTCTCGGTTATTATTTACTCTTATTACCACTGAGTTGGAAGTACTCACTTTACTCCCTGCACCTCGCGTGCAGTTGCAGGTATTGTTCACCCGTAGCGGGTGATTAGCGGACTGAAGGTAATACTAATGTCGCTGAGCAAGGTGACCGCCAGCGTTCGCGGCACCGTACTTCATCTTTTGGATTCCAGATTTCATTTATATATATATGACCCTGTAGTTGTGTTCCTACATCTTAGATGCTCGTGACTTGTGACACCCCGGTCGGGTTATGTGGGGTTGAAAATACTGATTATTATGGCCGTTAAGTTGTATTATTCTATTCACTTATGTTTAGTAACTGTTAAAGAAATGATTTGGGTAAGTTGGCTGGCCTTGTCTTCACGAGAGGCGCCATCACGACCGGGTATGGGAATTTGGGGCGTGACAAGTTGGTATCAGAGCCTAGGTTACTAGGTCTCACGAGTCATGAGCAGGTTTAGTAGAGTCTCGCAGATCGGTACGGAGACGTCTGTATTTATCCTCGAGAGGCTGCAGAACCTTTAGGAAAACTTCCCATTCTTGGAATTCTTATCGTGCATACTTGATTCAGCTTGAGATATAACTCTTGAAATTCCTTCCACACGTCTGTATGCGCACGTGAGCGCTCAGTGTTATATGTGCCTTGATGGTTTGTGATTCCCCAATCGAGGGGCGAGATGTAATCTTCGTGAGTATGTTGGGCCAGTCTGGAGGACTTGAGGCCGGATCCTTGCCTATTGCTTGAGCACCGAGGTGCTGATTGTGTGAGCGAGTGTTTTGAACGTATATGTTCGGTATTGTCTCTATTAGCCGGAATGGCGGTGGGATATCAATGTGATGAGTACGTTAGCACGGCGAGATGTGTCTATATGACTTGGTAGTGACGAAGAAGTCTGTAGGATAATAGATGAACTGTTAAGTGATTCGACTCCTATTGTGGATTGATGTGTAGCCCGAATTATGGGCGCGTGAAGAATATCTCCATATATCCTAGTTGGAAAGTAAAGTATAATACGTGTGGCGGTATGAGTTCAGACTCAGGAAGACTAAATTGACTGTGTTATGCGTATGATGGTGGAAGGTGTGCTGAAATCTAAATTGAGGCAAAGCAGGTGGGTTATCTCCTGCGGAGTGTTCTTAAGTGGTATGGTCCTTATGTGTATGTTAGAAGATCTCATGTGTAAATGAAGGGTATGTGTTGAAATTAAAAAAAAAAAATTCGGGTCGCTTAAGAGAGTGGACTCAACTAACGTGGGGGATGAATGCGAGGGTTGTAGAGGATTTCAGTACTAGATGATCTGTGTTTTCNTATGATGATATTGCGCTTGGGCTGTAGGAGCCCCTCCGGAGTCTGAACCCCCACAGTGAGCACGGGTACCCAAATGGATCGGACTGCGCGCCGCAGTGGTCATATGCATTGCATTGCATTCACGCATTGGTTCCTGTTTGTAATACGTGTCATGACATTCAGCACTCTCATTTTATTGGCATTCATGCTACTTCTTGCACTGTTTACCAGACGCACTGGTGTTAATTGTTAGTGGAGTGCTGTGCCCGAGGGGCTGACTTATGTGCGGACTTGCACTATCTGATTACGCATTCATTTGCTTGACTGTTGGAAAAGGATATTTTCAAAAGAGGTTTTTAAACTGAGCCAAATATTTTCTAAAGGATTTTTCACGGTTTTACTGTTTTCTCAAAGTGTTGTACTGTCCTATATAGCATGATGGAGTGCTCTTACGTGATTTCTTGTCTCTCAGTGATTATTTACTCTTATTACCACTGAGTTGGAAGTACTCACTTTACTCCCTGCACCTCGCGTGCAGTTGTAGGTATTGTTCACCCGATAGCGGGTGATTAGCGGACTGAAGGTAATACTAATGTAGCTGAGCAAGGTGACCGCCAGCGTTCGCGGCACCGTACTTCATCTTTTGGATTCCAGATTTCATTTATATATATATGACCCTGTAGTTGTGTTCCTACTTCTTAGATGCTCGTGACTTTAACACCCCGGTCGAGTTATGTGGGGTTGAAAATACTGATTATTATGGCCGTTAAGTTGTATTATTCTATTCACTTATGTTTAGTAACTGCTAAAGAAATGATTTGGGTAAGTTGGCTGGCCTTGTCTTCACGAGAGGCGCCATCACAATCGGGTATGGAAATTTGGGCCGTGACAGCCAAATTGCTTACCCTTAAAATGAGTAATAATTGAATTTATACGCGATTTAAAGGATATGTAATTTAATTTAACACGAATGAACTAAGAACAATAAATAATTGAATTAAAGGAAAATAAAGCGATCAAACCAAATACAACGGATGATTAAGTCTAGCTTTGCAATGGAAGTTTGTAAATCAGTTCTGATTCAGCCCTCAAAATAGGCTTAGTTGCAACATAATATACAAGCAGCTAAAGAACAAAAATTAACTTTACTGCTTTGATATGCGTGCCAATAGTGATCCTAAAAATATAAAAGTTCCCCCTTTTGTATAGTTGGGGAGTTTGAATCCTAGTACAAGTCTAAGTAAGGTAAAGATCTTTGGCTTCTAGTAAAAGTTGTTACGTAGTTGATAACGGGCGATATTTGCGCCATAATATCCGTTGGTGGCGGTTATTTCGGCCCCTCGTTTGTTCTGTCTAACCGCCTTTCCCTTACCCCGGTTCTTCACTTTGCTCGAGCTCAATGCTTTGTCGTGTCGGGTTCCAGACACACCATTCGTCCTCCTCGGGTTCTGGTCTGTGGGGGCTCTCGACATTACCCGAGGCCATATCGGGTCGCACTATACTCTCATTTCTTTACTGAAACATTGATGGTAACTTTATCCCCAATTTTACTCGCAAACAAGTTCATTTATAAAGAAATATTTATATTTCTAAATTTGAAAATAATTTAAGATAACCTTAATTTAAAATTTGTTGTCAAACAACTATTAAGATTATAAATTTTATTTTTTATTCAAATATTTCATTTGACAAATTTCTTAAAATCATCGATTTCTTTTACATCATTGCAATTCAAAAAGCAGATACATTAGGCACGTTCCTTGGTCACATCACACCCATTTTGAACAGATTTTACTATTCAAATCGACGTCTACATCCTATACAATGTACATTAACTTTGTTTCATTAGGCAAATTGGTTTTACCTAGTGGAGTTGAAGGAACTGGGTGATGTCATTTAATAGGAGAAAGGACCGCATGGAAAAGGTAATTGGGAAACCAACTTAAAAAGAGTGACCTTGGCATTTGAAAATTTTCGGAAGTCCCGCCCACTTATTAATCAGTCCAAAATATTTTAGAAACTCCCACCTATAGGTCTAACTGTAGTCTATAAATGCCCCCCATTTAGATTGTAGATCACTCATCATTCAATCAATCAAATCAAATCAATCCTTTTCTATTCTCTCTCCTTTCCTATTCTCTCTCACGTTGCTGCTATGGTTCGGGTAGGTAAGGCTAGGAGGGCTAGTTTTCGAAAATTGAAGAAGTATGGCGACTTGATGGAAATGCTAGCAACATTTGGTGAATCTTCCTCATCCCCTAAGTCTAAGAGAAAGAAAAAAGAAAAGGAAAAGGCTGATGCCAAAGAGAGAATTGTGACTGGATGGAAACAATTGAGTAGTGGGTAATGGGAGAAACAATGATTAATGTGGACGCTGAGAAGGACATCACTGTCCTGATTGAAATATCAAGGAAATATGGTCGACTTAGAGGAATTATAAAAGTTTTAGGAGGAAATGGCACCTTCAAAACCCCCATCCGACAGAAGGCTAAGGAAGGAGGGTTAAACGTTAAGTAATTTTTAGTCGAATAAAAGTTTACTCCTAGTTATAGTTATATTTCTGAATATGAAGATAATTTAAGATAACTTTAATTTAGAATTTGTTGTCAAACAACTATTATGATATGTCTATGATTATAAATTTTAAATTTTTTTTTTAAATATTTCATTTGACAATATTTTGAAAATCACCGTTTTCTTTTACAACATGGAAATTGAAAAAACAGATACATTAGGAACATTCCTTGGTCACATCACTCCCATTTTGAGCAGATTTTACTATTTAAATCGACGTCTACATCCTGTAGTTTGTACGTTAACTCTGTTTCATTAGGCAAATTGGTTTTACTTAGTGGAGTAGAAGAAACTGGTTGATGTTATTTAATAGGAGAAAGGAGCATATGGAAAAGGTAATTGAAAACCAACTTAAAGACTGTTACCATGGAATTTGAAAATTTTCAGAAGTCCCGCCCACTTATTAATCAGTCCAAAATATTTTCAAAACTCCTGCCCACTTATTAATCAATCCAAAATATTTTTGAAACTCCCGCCTATATGTCTAACTGTAGTGTATAAAATCTCCCAATTTCAATTTCAGATCACCAATCATTGAATCAATCTAATCAAATCAATCCTTTCATATTCTCTATCTCCTTTCTTATTCTCTCTCACGTTGCTGTTATGGGTCGTGCAGGTAAGTCTAAGAGGGTTAGTGTTCGAAGATTGAAGAGGTATGAAGAATTGGTGGAAAGGCTAGCAACATTTGGTGAGTCTTACTCATCCCCTAAGTCTAAGGGAAAGAAAAAAGGAAAGGAAAAGTCTGACGCCAAAAAGAGAATTGTGACTGAGATGGAAATAATTGAGGCATGGGTGATGAGAGAAATAGTGATCAATGTGGAGACTGAGAAAGACATCACTGTCCTGGTTGAAATATCAAGGAAATGTGATCGACTTAGAAGAATTATAAAAGTCCGAGAAGGAAATGACGCCTTGAAAACCTCCATCCGACAGAAGGCTGGGGAAGAACGGTTAAACATGAAGTAATTTTTAGTTGAATAGAAATTTACTCCCAGTTATAGTTATATTTCTAAATTTGAAAATAATTTATGATAACCATTATTTAAAATTTTGTTGTCAAACATTTATTATGATATTTCTATGATTATAAATTTTAAATTCTTTAAATATTTCATTTGACCAAATTTTGAAAATCATCATTTTCTTTTACATTATGGCAATTGAGTAAACAGATACGTTAGGCATGTTCCTTGGTCACATCACTCCCATTTTGAACAGATTTTACTACTACGTCTACATCCTATAGCTTGTACGTTAATTCTGTTTTATTAGGCACATTAGTTTTACTTAGTGGAGTAAAGGAACTGGGTGATGTCATTTAATAGGAGAGGACCGGATGTAAAAGGTAATTGGAAAACCAACTTAAAAAAGTGTGATGTTGGAATTTGAAAATTATCAGAAGTCCCGCCCACTTATTAATCAATCCAAAATATTTTCGAAACACCCGCCCACATATTAATCAATCCAAAATATTTTCGAAACTCCTGCCTATAGGTCTAACTGTAGTCTATAAAAGCTCCCCATTTCAATTTCAGATCACTAATCATTCAATCAACCAAATCAAATTAATCATTTCCTATTCTCTCTCTCCTTTCTTATTCTCTCTCACGTTGCTGCTATGGTTCGTCCAGGTAAGTCTAAGAGGGATAGTGTTCGAAAATTGAAGAGGTATGGAGAATCGATGGAAAGGCCAGCAACATTTGTTGAATCGTCCTCATCCTCTAAGTCTAAGGGAAACAAAAAAGGAAAGGAAAAGGCTGAAGTCAAAGAGAGAATTGTGACTGAGATGGAAACAATTGAGGCTTGGGTGATGGAAGAAACGGTGATAAATGTGGAGACTAAGAAGGTCATCACTGTCCTAACTGAAAGATCAAGGAAATGTGGTCCACTTAGAGGAATTACAAAAGTGTGAGGAAGAAATGACGCCTTTAAAACCACCATCCGACAGAAGGCTAAGGAAGAAGGGTTAAACATGAAATAATTTTTATGATCATTGTGGAGACTGCGAAGGACATCTCTGTCCTTGTAACGACCCGACCGATCATTTTGAGCTCTAGCGCGTCGTTTAGCAGTTTGAGGCCATGGGCAGCTTCACATCGGGTAATATGACTTGTACGCATGGTCGGAATTAGATTTCGGGAAGTTCAGAGTTGATTTGGAAAGAGAATTCTCATTTCGGAAGCTTTAAGTTGAAAAAATTGACTAATATTGGATTTTCAAAAAAATGACCTCGAAGTCAGAATTCGAAGTTTCCAGCAGGTTCGTATGATGATTTCGGACTTGGGCGTGTGTCCTGATCGAGTTTTGGAAGAACCGGGGACATTTTCGGCGCCTAGAGTGGAAGTTAGCATTTTTCTAAGAATTTCATAAGTTCGGGTTGAACTGCATTTAAGTGTTATCGTTGTCTGTTTGGGATTCCGAGTCTGGGAATAGCTTCGTATCGCGATTCTGGTGTTGGGGGCGCGATCGGAAGTTAATTCGGAGGTCCTTGGGTCATTTTGGAGTCATTTGGCTAAAGACAGAAATTTGAAGGTTTTTGAGAAGTTTTACCGGAAGTGGACTTTTGATATCGGGGTCGGATTCTGATTTCGGAAGTTGGATTAGGTCTGTAATGTCGAATATGGCTTGTGTGCAAAATTTGAGGTCAATCGGATGTGATTTAATAGGTTTCAGCATCGAATGTTGAAGTTTGAATTTCTCAAGTTCATCAAGTTTTATTTGGGGTGTGATTCGTGATTCTAGCATTGTTTGACATGATTTGAGGCCTTGAGCAAGGCCGTAATGTGTGTTGGGACTGACTGGTATGATTGAATGAGGTCCCGGGGGCCTTGGGTGGTCCGGATGGTTAACGGATCGATTGGGACTTAAAGGAGGAGCTGAAAGGGTCTAGTTGCTGGTGTAACCGCTCATGCGGAGGCTTCACCGCATATGCGGCCCCGCAGAAGCGAGGAAAGGAACCGCAGAAGCGGCTCGAAGTGAAGGGGTCAGAGGCCGCTGGTGCGAAGGATTTTCCGCACCAGCGAGATCGCAGATGTGGTCGCGCAGCGCAGAAGCGGACTGGGGCGGCTGGAGGTTTCCCGAAGAAGCGGAATTTAAACCGCACCTGCGGGACCGCAAAAGCGGTCGAGTGACGCAGGTGCGAAGGTCGCTAGGCAGAAGAGGATTTTATAAAAATAGAGATTTGGTTCATTTTCTTCCATTTTTCTCTTGTTCGGGCGATTTTTGGAGAGCTTCAAGAGAGGGATTTCAACATAAAAAATGAGGTAAGTTAATTCCATCCCTTGTGAGTTAAATACCTTGATTATATACGGATTTGAGCATGAAAATGGGTAGAATCTTGGGGTTAGAGGGAAACCTAGAAAATTAATATTCATGGATTTTGACCACGATTTTGGACATGAAATTTAGAGTAAATTATATATTTGAGTTCGTGAGGTTATGGGTAGACTTTATCTTCGAAAAATTTCAGAATCCGGGCACGTTGGCCCGAGGGCATTTTTGTCAAGTTTTCGATCGGGGTTAGGAATTGTTATAAAGTGGATTATTATGTGTAATTGAACATATATTAATGGATTTGCATAATTATTGGCTATTTTTGGAGCATTGTGCATCAATTTAAGTCTTCGGAAGGGCGTGGAATGCCGGTTATGGAACTTCAGAGCGAGGTGAGTCTCCTTTCTAACCTTGTAAGAGGGAATTGTCCCCATAGGTGAGTTAATTGGTTTTGTGCTCATAAGGCTACGTACGAACGAGGTGATGAGAGTCCGTGCGTAGCTACTATTATGCTTATGTCCGGGTAGTCTAGGACCGAAAAGCGTGCTTACTTGTAATGAATGCAACCTTATTGATAGTTTAAATTGCTTAAATCATATCGAAGTGGAAAATGATTTTCTAAAAGAATTAAACTTCATTTTCATGGCTTGCAAAAAGGGAAATTTACACCTCCTTGAATAATTGTTTCCTTAATGAATGTCTTGATTGACTGTTTGAATATGTGTTTCGATGTGTACCTGCGTCGCATGTATGATTCGCGAGCGGGGTAATAGATTCATCTATGGTTCACGCCATTCGACCCTCTGGCAGTGCACATATTAAATATTGTTGGATCGGGTCGTACGACCTCGGCATGAGTTGTGCATTTTTGTATCGCTTGCCTTGAAATTCATTGAAGTTAATATTGTCACTCCCTGGCTTGAGAATAAATGTATAATTGATGAAAACGTAATTTGGAAATTACCCTTTGAATAAACGAAGTGATTACTTGTTTCATTCTGTTGAGTTACAACCATGCTTTATAAAAATCCTTTGATTTTATTATATTAATTGTGTATCATTATTGGACCACTAGTAAGTGTCGAAGTCGACCTCTCGTCTCTACTTCTTCGAGATTCGGCGGGATACTTACTGAGTACACGTTGTTTTCGTATTCATGCTACACTTGTTGTGCATTTTTGTTGCACAGGCACCTGTATTTCTAGTGGCTTATTGGACGTAGCAGCATAGATGATACGGGGACTAGGTGAGCTGTATTTCTCGAGGCGACCCGCAGCCAGTATAGTCTCTTTCAGCGTATTGCATTTACTTTCTGACCAAATTGTATTTCGGACAGTTATTGTATTGTACTTTATTTGATTCCTTAGTAATTGCTCATGCACTTGTGACACCGGGTTCTGGGATGATTATGGGGTATTCTATAATAACAACTTCTAAACATTCTTTATTTATCTTGTAAAGATTATCTTTTACTAGCCAAATTGAAAGAAAAATCATAGTTTTCAAAATTATCAAATGAGAATTTAATTAAGTATTTATGGTTGGCTTGCCTGACAGCGGTGTCCGGCGCCATCACGACCCTTAGTGGATTTTGGGTAGTGACAACATGGTATCACAGCACTAGGTTCCCTTAGGTCTCACGAGTCATGAGCAAGTCTAGTAGAGTCTCGCGGATCAGTATGGAGACGTTTGTACTTACCTTCGGGAGGCTACAGGGCTATTAGGATTACCTCCCTTCTTGATTCCTCATCGTGCGATTTGATTCCTTTGAGGCTTATGCCTTTATTTCCTTCATATTCAATCTTATGCGACATGGAGCGCTTATTTTAAATCAAGAATTGATAAATTTTAAAGGTACTATTGAGGTGGTACGAGATGCTTCTCGCGGCGTAGTTGATTTGACTATTGTCGTCTCCTTGTGGAAGTATATTCTGTCGTTCCAGCTCAGTAGATATACCTCTGAGAGCTCTGAGGCTAGGCACAAGTTGCCATGATGCTTATGAACGATTGTCGCGCAGTATTGATATGATGGTAGGATGCTTGCCTACGTGTCGGGGCAGTGAATGACTAGAAGGGAGGTTTACTCAGTGCATGTTTTAGAGATTCGGTATTTTATTACCGGCGGGGGAATGGAAATTGGGCTAAGGATGTTAAGATTTGGGTTGATGGAGTAACGAGGCTTGTTATTTGCGAACGTGGTGGAATTTTCATCTTTGATGAGGTGCCGTTGTCCTTGTTGAATGTACTAAGTTCGCCGGCATTAAGACCTTCTACAATTCGCCTTTGGGGCAGGATATTGTAAGATAGGATTGGAGAAGCGGCTGTCAGAGATCGCGGGGTGCGGTGGTTCAGGATTGAATCGATGGTTATAATGTCGATGGCTCGAGAAGAGATGATCTCCGGAGAGGTTTAAAGTTAGTAGCTGTCTATTGGCTCAAGAGCTACTGAGTTAGATTTTTTATCTAAGGCATCAGCGGAGTGGTGAAGGATGATGAAGGATATGTGGTGGTTAAATTTCTAGAAGGCCAAGTGTAAGAAGCGGAAGCCGAATAGTTGCTTAAAGAAGAGGGTTTGGCCAAAGTAGGAGAGTGGCAGAGCAGCACGAGGATGCAGTGGCAGGATAACTACACCCTTGGGGAAAGTTTCGAGTGATTTGGGAAATTTTAGTGGACAGTTATTGGGTTTACGAGCTTAATTTGAAATATTGGCCCGCATAACGGCGGGAGATCTGATATGACGGAAAGGAGCTGCTTGATATGAAGAAGGATACAACGTAACTGCGAATTGTAAGATATGGTCGCACATTTAGTTAATGTCCACAAGGAGTGAATGGACTTGTGCAACTGGTGGATAAGCACGGGCTCAGGATGGGTTATTGATGTTGTAGTAATTGTACCCCGTGTAGCGACGTCGGAAGATATCGGCGCATAGTCTCCACATTTGGGGATGTCTCCTATGAGCAGATCAGCAGTCGCGTGGCTGGCAAAGCTTCGGCGAAGGATTTTATTAACTATCCGGTAAGAGGTCTAATATATGAATGCTGCTAGAGATTCAGAGTGTTCATGCGATGCTAAATGGAGGATTTCGAGGAATCAAGCGGTTTAATTGCGCAAGGTCATGTCAATAAGAGATAAAGAATCTTGGTGGGTTCCAAAGTTGTGTTATAGTGGCTTCAAGCTAAGTGGGAGAGTCCCACCGCCTACGGTTGAATTGTCGGGTCACCTATTTGTGAGATTTCTAGTTATCGGTGTATTGGTAAGTTGTTTCGGCTAAGGAAAGAGAACATCAGTAGTAATTTGAGCAAAGGAATTGAAGAATGTGTTCTATAATTGGCATCATTGATTCATGTTCTAGCTTTGGGAAGACTCAGGAATTATGCTTCGCGTTGAAGTGAGTTGCAAGGAAGGTGATTCGGCCGGGTGCTTCTTTGAGAGGGTGGTCATAGGATAGAGGAGCCTTGCAGTTGATTATATTAGGGACCATGTCAGAGTGGGTGACTCTCAATAACGGTCCTAGTGAATTCAAAGGTTGAAAATGCGGCTCCTAAGGATTCAAGCCCGCGGTATGTTTAAGAATCGAGCCTGTGAAATAGCTTATGATAAGAGGCTCAGAATGTTCTACGATGTTTTGACTTGTAGTGTAGCATTGGGAGGAAAGGGAGAAAAACACTTCGGATTCGTAGAGGAATTATCAGGATGGATGTACCAGTCGAGATGCAATATGCGCACAAGGAAGGTATGAGATGGTTTGTGGGATTTGAGACAGCATGGTCTCGTGTTACAAGTCCGCTCGGGTTGAGTGCATTATGTGTTTAATGAAGTTATTATTATTCTAAGGCAATTAAGGTCAAATTGGAAGAGGTTGGATTGGTTAATCATGGTTGAGTTGGCATACTGGTGGCCGTGATCAGTTCCTTCAGCGTGATTAAGTTATGCAAGTGATTTTTGATGGTACGTGTGCGGCTTGTCGGCCGTCGTAATTGGATTTATTTGGAAGTATTTTAGTATTATGGCCTGCTATGTGTAGGCGGATCCCAGAAAGGGCTATGGTGGTTTAGGCCACTACTTGAAGAATTGCACCTTCTACGGTTGTGACAATTCACTCGTGTGTTGCTATGGTACTCTTGGAATGAGTTAAGTAGAAAGTTTCCATGTGAGGAAGTGTTGACCATGTTAGTGGTTCAAGAGTTGTGATGAAATTCTCGTACTATCGCATGTCGGCATGTTAGGTGCAGTGAGTGGTATGGAATTTGAAGGAGAGGAACAAGGTTGTGGTTTGGTGTTGACAAGGATGTCACAAGCTCGGATGAGCATGAAAGGGATTTGAATGTTTAGAGTAAGCTGGGATTGTCTTCAGCGTCACCTGGGATCGGTGATTTGTGAAAGAGGCTTTGCATCTTGGTTATGGATTCTTGATCGCTTTTCAGTGTTAGTGCGGCCGGTGGTATGGATGTGCAGACTTGTTATCTATTACGGAAGGTCGTGGAGCGTGTCCAACGGGAAGATTGTATAAGTGTAGCATGTAGTCACTTGATTGATTGAAGAATGAAACCAAGTATGAGGATTATGGTAATATCGCTAATTTGAGAATTTATGCCTGGAGGGCACTTGGTTTATTGGGTTGTGGACGGTGGAGGATTACTTCGGTTATGATAGTTGTTCTTGTGTGTTATGGGAAAAAGGGTTTGTTATGGACCCAGAAAAGATTATTGGCCTAGTTCGGTATGATCAGAATCGGCCTGAGGTCTGTGGATGGATTTAAATATGAATATGGGCTATATATCAGACCGAATGTGTTCATTTCAGTATAGCTCTCCTTATGGAGGAGTATTCGGACGTTGGATGTTATTTCGTCGTCGGCTATTTCATGTAATTCTATGTTGTACCGTGTGAGTTGCGAAACGGCTTGGTAAATTTCTTATGTGTTGAGGTCCCGTGTAGCGTTGGTGTTATGGGAACAGGATGGCTCTTTAGTTTCAGAACATATATCGCACCTCAGTTGTGCTTGAGTTTGTTAGCTTATGGCGCTATATGTCCCCTCAGGGATGGTATTATGCACTTAGCGTGCTTGTGACCAATATTCGGTATTGTGTTGTAATGAGCAATTTAGCTCGATGTGTATCTCCTTATGTGAATGTTATGTGTGGATCGGGTGGCACACCGCCATGAGTATGTTGTTTGGATCGGGTTGCACGCCGCAACAGTGTGATGATGATTACAGTCCCTTATATTCTATTATGTGTGTTTTGTTCTCCATTTTTGGAGGTGAGTTCATATTTAGCTGTATGAGTGGAGTAGTCCCTTCAAGAGCTTGTCTCTCTTATGTATCGCGTTCGAGTTGGTAGCCTATTGGTACATTGTGGCATCATACGAGACTTTCGGTCATGCCTGGGGTGGCTTGTTTCCTGAGCAGTTCGTACTGGGTAAGACAAGGTTATTGAATCTAGGATTAGTGAAATAGGATTGTATGAAGTATATTAAGGAGCAAAGATCATTATTTGGGTTCAGAATGAGGTAATGTTCTTGTCAGGAGTGTAGCCTCAATGATTTGTTGACTCGGCAGTATTGCGAGAGTTGGAACAAAACTTATATATATCTTGAGATGCTTTGTGAGCATCAGATTGGGGGGATGTTGGTTATTATGATCGGAGAATGTTATTATGGTCCTGTGGATGAGGTGGTGCATGGTGATAATTCGGCAAAGGGTATGCTGTCATGTTCTGGTACATCGTGTAGTGATTGATACTGTGTTCTTATATTGGAAGCAGGCCTGGCAGAGAATTTCGGATGTTGAAACTGGGCTCTGAGGCTCATTCATTTGAATAAAAGAGAATATCTTCAGATTGGCTCGAACTAATGTGCTCAGCTGAGTTGTGGTAGCACGGGTAGGTGCACAAGGTGTTTAACTGTGATTTCAGACAACTCCAGCGCAGTTCTTAGCACGTTCGAGGACAAACTATGTTTAAGTGGGAGAGAATATAACGACCCGACCAGTTATTTTGAGCTTTTGTGCGTCGTTCAACAATTTGAGGCCACGAGCAGCTTCACTTTAGGTACTATGACTTGTACGCATGGTCGAAATTGAATTTCGGGAAGTTCGGAGTTGATTTGGAAAGAGAATTCTCATTCCGGAAGCTTTAAGTTGAAAGAATTGACTAATATTTTTGAGTAAACGACCTCGAAATTATGATTCGAAGGTTCCAGCAGGTTCGTATGATGATTTCGTACTTGGGCGTATGTCCGGACCGGGTTTTGGAAGACTCGGGGACGTTTCGGCGCCTATAGTGGAAGATAGCATTTTTGGAAGAATTTCATAAGTTTGGGTTGAAGTGCATTTCAGTGTTATCGTTGTCTATTTGGGATTCTGAGTCTGGGAATAGCTCCGTATGGTGATTCTGGTGTTGGGAGCGCGATCGGAAGTGAATTCGGAGGTCCGTGGGTCTTTTTGGAGTCATTTGGCTAAAGATAGAAATTTGAAGGTTTTTAGAAGTTTGACCGCAAGTGGACTTTTTGATATCAGGGTCGGATTCCGATTCCGAAAGTTGGAGTAGGTCTGTAAGTTTGAATTTCTCAAGTTCATCAAGTTTGATTTGGGGTGTGATTCGTGATTTTAGCGTTGTTTGACGTGAGTTGAGGCCTCGAGCAAGTCCGTAATGTATGTTGGGACTGATTGGTATGATTAAATGGGGTCCCGGGGGCCTCGAGTGGATTCTGGATGGTTAATGGATTGATTGGGACTTTAAGGATGAGCTAAAGGGGGTTTGGTTGCTGGTGTAACCGCTCCTGCGGAGGCTTCACCGCAGAACCGGCCCCGCAGAAGCGAGGAAAGGAACCACAGAAGCGACTAGAAGTGAAGGGGTCAGAGGCCGCAGGTGCAAAGGATTTTCCGCACCTGCAATATCACAGATGCAGTCGGGCGGCGCAGAAGCGGACTGGGGCAGCTGGAGGATTCCCGCATAAGCGGAATTTTAACCGCACCTACAGGACCGCAGAAGCGGTCAAGTGACTGCAGGAGCGAAGGTCGCTAGGCAGAAGAGGATTTTATAAAAACAGAGATTTGGTTCATTTCCTTCCATTTTTCTCTTGTTTGGGCGATTTTTGGAGAGCTTCAGGAGAGGGATTTCAACATCAAACATGAGGTAAGTTAATTCCACCCCCTGTGAGTTAAATACCTTGATTATATACGGATTTGAGCATGAAAATGGGTAGAATCTTGGGGTTAGAGGGAAACCGAGAAAATTAGTATTCTTGGATTTTGACCACGATTTTGGACATGAAATTTAGAGCAAATTATATATTTGAGTTCGTGAGGTTATGGGTAAACTTTATCTTCGAAAAATTTCGGAATCCGGGTATGTGGGACCGAGGGCATTTTTTGTCAACTTTTTGGTCGGGGTTAGTGTATTGGGGAAAATTGTATTTTATATATATATGTGGTGACGTGTCAGGACACGTGGATTGGTCAAATTGTCAATGAATCACACTTAGACATGATTCAAGAATTGTAAAACAGACACGAGCAAAGAAGGAGGAAGAGGCACGGGACATCAGATAAGTAGTACGGCGCCCGTACCTATTTAAATCATTTATATCCGGGCATCAGAAGGAATGAATCTGGTTAAAAAAAAGAGTGCAGATATAGCATTTAATGAGTATTAAATGCTGAGTCCGTTAAGGAATATATATATTCAATGTAATGATTGTATAATGTAGCATTCAATGTCTTTAATTATTCATAATAGCCTCATTATGATTTGGGCATAACGTACATTCTCAAAGGTACCTATAAAAAGGAGATATCTGATCAGTTGTAGGGGACACGAAAGACTATTGAAATATACATTGGTATCATTCGTTTTTCTTGATTATTATATTGCTACTCAGAATTATTTCCTTTTATTCATTTCTTTGATTATCGGTAACCCGAGTTCTTCTAAATTCTAGCTTTGACTAAAATTCCATTTGGTTAAACAAATTGGTTCCGTTACCGGGCATCTGATAATCTATTTCCTCTTTGCTTAACTTATCTTGTTACATCAACTACGTCAAACAACAATGATAACACTCAAGGAAACCAAGAAAATCAAACAAATCAACAACTTCAGGGAGATCTGCAGGATAATAACGCATTAGTTCCTTCTCCACAAGGTTCTCCACGACGGTCTCGCGAAGGCACTCCTGAGGGGTCTCATATAGATGGACAAGCTCAATTCAGGTAGCGGAGGAACCCCCAGCGAGACATAGGAAGGAGAACCAGGTAATTTAGTTAATTCTGATTTACAAAATCTAGTACTAACATTGTAGAAACAGCTCAAGGAGCAAAGTGACCGCATAGAGCAGATACCTGGGGTGCCGCCCGCGATCAAAGGGGTAGATATGGATAAGTATTCTCAACAACCTTGGAAGCCAAGTGCTGCTCCTCTCCCAATTCCAAAGAAGTTCAAAATGCCTGATATACCAAAGTACGATGGAACAACAGACCCACGAAACCATGTTACTGCATTTACAACAGGCGTAAAAGGCAACGACCTGACTAAGCAGGAGATTGAATCACTCTTAGTCAAAAAATTCAGTGAAACTCTCACTAAAGGAGCGTTAACATGGTATTCTCTTTTACCAGAAAATTCTATAAATTCTTTGCTGAGCTTGCAGATTCTTTTATGAAAGCACACTCGGGAGCTCAAAAAGTTGAAAAAAGAATTTAAGATATCTTCAAGATCAAGCAAGGAGACTCAGAATTGCTTAGAGAATTCTTGGACAGAGTTCAACGTGAAAGAATGACATTGCCACGTGTACCTGACAACTGGGCAGCCATAGCCTTCACAAGCAACATGAATGAGAACAGTTCAGAAGCTACGAGGCGACTTAAGGAAAGCCTCCGAGAATTTCCAGGAACGACGTGGAATGACGTCTATAAGAGATACAGTACAAAGATGAGGATTGAAGAAGATATTATTTTATGACATAAAAAAGAAGAAAAAGTAAGCTCAAGACGTGCTGAAAATGAAAAAAGATCCGGTAAAAATAGGTACGATCCATACATGGGACCTGCGGGGAGAGACTCACGATCAAAGCAGGACAACCAAAGGTACGATCATAGATCAAGGAATAAAGAATCAGGCTCGTCTTCCAGATTTGGGAATGATCGAAACACACGCGAGCCACGAGATGATGATAGGGGTCTGAGGGCAAGGTTTGGTGATTATTATTTCAACGTAAGCACTTCTGAACTCGTAGCTGTTTTAAGAAGCATGGGAGATAAGGTACGATGGCCAGCGGAAATGCGATCGAATCCAAACAGACGAAACCCTGATCATTGGTGCGAATTTCATAACGATCACGGGCATAAAACAGCATATTGCAGGTTTTTGCAAGGTGAAGTTGATCATTTGCTAAAATAGGGGTATCTCACTGAGTTATTCAGTGAAAAAGGTAAACAAGCATACATGAAGAACAGGCAGGAGCCTCCAAAGCCACCTTCACTCAAAAGAACTGTCAACGTTATAAGTGGGGGTGAAGATATCAATGGCATGTCATATACTGCAGCAAATAAGATTTCCAAAGTAACAATTACTCATGGGAAGCGGTTGCGGCATATATTGGAGGAAGAAAATATTACATTCAATGATGCAGATGCCGAGGGTCTATTAACTCCACATAACAACGCACTAGTAATATCTTTACTTGTACATGACACTAACGTGAAGCGAGTTTTGGTTGATCCAGGTAGTTCGGTGAACATTATTTTGATACGAGTATTACGTGAGTTGCAAGCTGAAGAAAAAGTAATACCAAAGGCACATACTCTATCTGGGATCGATAATTCCAGCATCGTTACAAAAGGAGAGGTAACGCTCACCACATTTGCTGAAGGAGACGTCAAAGACACAAAGTTCCAGGTAGTAGACATGGAGATGGCTTACAATATGATTCTTGGGAGACCATGGATCCACGAGATGGACGCTGTTCCTTCAACTTTGCATCAAGTCATTAAATTTCCAGCGCCATGGGGAATATGTCAAATCAGGGGAGATCAACAGACATCTAGGAACATCAACTCTGTGGCAGACTCAAGCAAGAAGGGTGAAGAAAAATAGCAATTACAGAATTCAGTTGAGGATAACATAGCGTCAACCTCAACTGAACAAGAACAAACAGATGTAGACTCATGGCCCAATTCCATTCAAGAACCAGAGGAAAATGAAAAAATCAAAAAGACAATAGAAGAGCTGGAGGTTGTGGTTTTGTTTATACACTAGCCAGAGAGAAAAGTGTATATAGGAGCTAATCTTAGCCCGGAGGTGAAGCTTAAGTTAATTGAATTTTTAAAAGTCAACGCAGACTGTTTTGCTTGGTCCCATACTGACATGACAGGGATACCACTGGAGGTGATGACTCATAAACTAAATGAAGATCCTTCATATCCTCCAGTCAAGCAAAAGAAAAGAAAGCAAGGAACTTTCAAGAATAGGGTGATTCAAGAAGAAGTCCAAAAATATCTAAAAATTGGCTCTATTCGTGAGGTAAAGTATCCTAACTGGTTAGTCAACACTGTTGTAGTTCCAAAAAAGAACGGTAAGTGGCGGGTTTGTGTAGATTACACAGATCTTAATAAAGCTTGCCCTAAAGATTCTTTTCCACTGCCACACATAGATCAATTGATTGATGCAACTGCAGGTCATGAACTATTAAGTTTTTTAGATGCATATTCAGGGTATAATCAGATTAAAATGGATCCAGGAGATGCAGAAAAAGCTTCCTTCATAACAGATAGGGGGACTTACTGTTATAAACTAATGCAATTTGGTCTAAAGAATGCAGGTGCAACATATCAAAGGTTAGTTACCCAAATGTTTCAAGAACATTTAGGTAAGACTATGGAGGTATACATAGATGATATGCTCGTTAAAACTCAGCATTCAGGAGATCATATATCGCATGTGTCTGAGCATTTAAAATTTTGCGAAAATATAATATGTAGTTAAATCCTGAAAAATGTGCATTTGGTGTGGCATCAGGTAAATATTTAGGTTTCTTGTTTCTAACCGTGGTATTGAGGTGAATCCTGCACAGATTAAGGCCATTGAGGAAATCCCTGAAATCCTTACGAGCAAAAAAGAAGTTCAAAGATTAACAGGGAGGATTGCAGCCTTGGGAAGATTCATTTCTAAATCATCAGAGAAGTGTTTTAAATTATTCTCAGCTCTTAAGAAGCAGGATCATTTTGAGTGGAACGAAGAGTGTCAGCAAGCACTCAGGAATTTGAAAGCATACTTATCAAATCCACCATTGCTAGCGAAACCAAAGGTTGGGGAAAGATTGCTCATTTATCTTGCTGTTTCAGAAGTAGCGGTAAGCGCGGTTTTGGTTCGAGAAGAACAAGGTAAACAATCCCCTATCTATTAAGTTAGTAAATCTCTGTTAGATGCGGAAACTCGGTATCCTCAAGCATGAATTATAGGTAGGTTGGTCAAATGGGCTATAGAGTTAAGTGAATATGAAATCACATACCAACCTAGAACTGCTATAAAATCACAAGTGTTAGCTGATTTCGTTGCTGATTTTAGTATGGAGATGCAATTAGAGGCACAAAAAGAATTATAGGTGCTTAATGGAGCTAATCCAGGAACTTGGACTTTATTCGCCGATGGTTCGTCTAATATAAAAGGAGCAGGTTTAGGGATTATTTTGGTACCACCTACGGGGGAAACCATACGTCAAGCTATTAAATGTCATTCTATAACTAACAACGAAGCATAGTATGAGGCTGTGATTGCAGGTTTAGAATTGGCACGAGAACTTGGCATAAATCAGATTATAATCAAGAGCGATTCACAACTCGTGGTTAATCAAATGCTGGGGACATATACAGCCAGGGAAACAAGGATGCAGCAATATTTAGAAAAGGTGCGGGAGTTAATAAAGCAATTTCAAACCTGGAAAGCTATACAAATACCAAGGGATGAAAATCTTGAAGCAGACGCTTTAGCTAATCTC
>NW_017672283.1:197487-202744 GCF_001879085.1 Nicotiana attenuata
CACTATACTCCACCCTTGGAAAGAACCGTGGCATTAAGAAAACCAAGGGCTTATTGAAAATGCCAAAAACAAAACAAAAGGCTACGAGCCTATCTACGAAGCTAAAAACGAAAAATTTTGCGAAAATAGAAAAACAGAATGAATATGTACAATAGGGGAGTAGAATATACAATGAGGTATGAAAATATACCAAATGTAACTTTATATACAGACCAAAAGAGAAGAAAAAGTACGAGAAAAGTAGCTAAAATGTAAAGTTATATACATACCAACTAGAAAATCAAACCAACAGAACACAAACTGAGAATCTAATATGTACAGTCATCCAGATAATCCAAAAAAATGTAGGGCGCACCCCCACGAATAAGAGCTGGCATTGTCCCCAATGCAAACTATACAAATAAGCACAAAAATCAGTGAAAAGATATAGAAGAGCTCCCTAAGCCTGGTCCGTCTCCATAGGATCCTCAGTGGTCCCCTGATCCTCTATATGGGCGGGAACCTCAGACTGGTCCCCCGCCTGCTGCTGCTCTGCTGCTGGGATAGTGGCCTGCTCCTGGACCGGCTGAATATCGGGTGTATCACTGGAGGGGATCTCCTGAGTCTCTGCAAGCTCAATCACGACACCCTCTGTACGGGGAAGCTTTCTCTTCTTCCTTGGAGGCTGGGGTGCCTGCTCCTGCTGTGGCTTTGGTGCTGCTGCTGGAGGAGCTGGATCGTCAAATAGCAAGTCTAAAGGCATTTGATCTACCAATAGCTTGTCCACATCCGCTCTAAGTGCCTTCACCGACTCCTTAGACGCCCTTGACTTTCTCATCTTTTTATGCTCCTTGGCAAGCTCATCAGAGCTTTGCCATGTGAATCTACCACCTTAGTCAAGGTGGCCTGAGTCTCCAAAATCTTTTCCTGGTTGGCCAGGAGCTTCTTCAATGTTTCCTCAATAGACTGAGGAATCTGAACAGTGGCTGGTGCTGACTGGGCCTCAACTAAAGTAGCCAATTTGGACAACTTGGATGTCGCAGCTGACATCCAGTTGTTCAAACTGGCCAAAGTTTTTGTTAACTGATATTGCTGTGAGAGGGTTGGTCCGGGAAGCAGGGACTGTCGGACCAACTGAAGAACTAGGACCCGCAGAAGAGGATGGCACATCAGCAATAATGGTGGCAGCTGGGATGGAGGGGAGTTCAGTAGAAGGCTCCACAGCAAACTCTACCGTAACTGGCTCCTCAGACTGGCCAATCGGGGTAGAGGTGGATGACTTGTGTTTCTTGTCCTTTGGGTTGTCCGGCCCCTGAATTCTGAACCATGAGAATGGGGACACTGGGCGAACTTTCACATCATAAGGCTTCTTCTTCACCTTCGCATCCCGGAAATACATGCTGAGAGTGTTGGGAAATGGATAGTTCCCAATACTGTCAACCCCCACCGAGGTGAATGCCCTGTACATCACATTGCCCACATTAATAGGGAAACCCGCCATGATAGAGGCAATCAACACAACACGAGGAAGAGGGATAGTCTGGTCATGGGAAGTGGGGTCAAGCCTGTTGCACACAAATGTAAGCCACCCTCTATCTTCGAAGTTCAAATTCTTCCTCAAAATCTTCACCCCCGCTTGTATCCAATCCGGAATAGTACCCGGATGAGCCAAATGCTCAGCCAACCATGGGCGAACCTCCTCCTTCATTGCCAACTTCTCATTGTATTGAGTTTCGTCTTCATCATCAAAACCCAAATATTCATTGAACGCCTTCCAAGAAAACACTATGTTTTTGTCTCGCACTTTTGTCACAATTGAGCCCTTTTTGGTGTGGGCTACATTGCAATAAAACTCCTTTACCATGTGGTCGTCGGCATCTATCAAGTTATCACAAAAATGCTCCCATCCTACTCTAGTATGAAACTGCCTGTGTACATTGGGGAGAAAGGGCAATAGGTCTCGCGTGATTATGCTCCTTCCTGTAATCAGCTTTCTTTTAGGCCACAGTTCCCTGAATTTGTGGAAAGCCACCTGGCTTACAAACCGGTCTTCCCAAACCTCAACTTTTCTTGTTCGTTCGATTCTACCAATCTGGGGCACCCCACTATCCGGAACCTCCTCATCACTATGAGTCCTCCCTGCTGCACTCTCCCCAGATACTGAAGTTGTGGGGGAGGTGGAGTATTCGCCACTGCCCGCTGCTGAGCCATCAAACGACTCAGACTGCACACTTTGTAGAGCTTGGGCTGTAGGTGGAGCTGGGACTGAGGGAGCTTGCCCCGAATCAGCCGAGAGGTCCTGAGAAGGTAGGTACTCACTCCCCGACTGGTCATCATCACGCACTACTACTTGCTTTCTTGTTTTCAGTTTTGGTCGGAGAGTGAGTTTGGTGTGTTTCGCTTTTCCTCCCCGGGAGGATTCACCTCGTCCGGGTTGCTTTGCACCTCGACCTCTTAGTTTATCCATTTCCTGCAAACAAACATGTCTAACTTTGTTAGTTGAAGCACTGGCAGTGTATAAGTTGATGAAAATAATTGCACAATATCAAGATGAAAAGTTGCAGAACAGGCCACCACGGACCGCACGATTAGGGACGCGGCCGCGTGGAAGGCACCGCGGGCTGCGTGAAAACGACCGCGGGCCGCACTGAACAGACCCCAAAAATGACACCTCTCTGAATCTTACCAATACGGACCGCATAAAATGGGGGCGCGGCCGCGTTGAGTCAGTGCGGACCGCACAATTAGGGACGCGGCCGCGGTAAAGCAAGTTAATTTTACAAGCACTGGGCCACTGCGGTCCGCTAGAAAATAACCGCGGGCCGCGCTGAGGCAACGGTAAGCACTGAGTTAGGGTTTGACAAATTTGCCCATTTTTGTTCAAGTTCTTGAGTCCTAGTTGTCCCTACTTAATTACCCAACATGGAATTTATCCCTAGCATCCCAAAAGCAACATATAAACTAACCTAATCATAGAATTTAAGAAAAAGTGAAAAATAACCAAAGAACAAGAAGCTACACTACTGGGAGATAATAAAAAAAATGAAAAATAAACACTAATTAATGATAATTGTAAGAATTGTTACCAGGAATAAGAAGAATCAAAGCACTTGATGCAACACACAAGAATGTCTCAGATGAACAGTGAAAAATTAGGGTTCAGGTGTTCAGAGTGCAAAAAGTGTAAAATGAGGCCTAAGGTCTCTATTTATAGAGAACCGTGGGGCCCCATACTTACTCACCAGTGCGGCCGCGTAAAAATGACCGCGGACTGCACTGGGTTTATTTTTGAACCCTTGCAGGAAGCAGCCCACGCGGACCGCACAAATGAGACGCGGCCGCGCGAGACCATCGCGAACCGCAATAACATGACTGCAGCCACGTGAGCAAACTTCAGAGAGTATACATCTTCAGCTTATGCCAGTGCGGACCGCACAAATCCCACCGCGGCCGCACTGGAAACTTCTGAGACTGTGCATTTTTTTTATACTTTGTTTTACACTGCTTCAATACAATCCCTGCAACATCTCACAACCAATTAGCTCAAAAATCCTAATCTACAAAGGAAATCAAAGAGAAATAAAAAGACATGGGTTGCCTCCCAAGAAGCGCCTGATATAACGTCGCGGCACGACGCATGTTACCATCATATCACCTCAAATGAATGAGTGCCACCACATGGCTGTCATCAAACATTCCCAAATAATGCTTGACACGATGCGCATTGACCCCGAATACTTCACCATTCTTGTTCTTGAGATCAAGAGCACCAAAAAGAGTCACACATACCACTTCAAATGGCCCACTCCACTTTGACTTGAGCTTTCCCGGAAATAACCTCAACCGGGAGTTGAAAAGAAGAACCATATCACCAACCTTGAATTCCTTTCCCCGAGCATATTTGTCGTGAAGGTACTTCATCTTGTCCTTATATAAGGATGAGCTGGAGTAGGCATGAAATCTAAACTCATCAAGCTCATTTAGTTGCTCAACCCGGAGATTTACCGCAACATCCCATTCCATGTTCAACTTTCTCAATGCCCACATAGCCTTGTGCTCCAATTCCACCGGAAGATGGCAAGCTTTGCTGAACACCAACCGATACGGAGACATATCGATTGGAGTCTTGTAAGTCGTCCGATAGGCCCAATGAGCATCATCCAATTTCTTTGACCAATCGGTCCTATTAGCATTTACCATCTCGGACAAGATACTCTTTATTTCTCGGTTGGACACTTCCACTTGACCACTGGCTTGAGGATGATAGGGGGTGGTCACTTTGTGATTAACTCCATATTTAGCATGCAATGAATCAAAAGCCTTGTTGCAAAAGTGAGACCCTCCATCACTAATGATAGCACGAGGGGTACCAAACCTTGTGAAGATACTCTTTTTCAAGAATGCTACAACACTTCGGGCTTCATTGTTGGGTAAAGCCACGGCTTCCACCCACTTTGAGACATAATCCACCGCCACGAGAATATAAGTGTTCCCGCAAGAGCTCACAAACGGACCCATGAAATCGATGCCCCAAACATAAAAAATATCCACCTCGAGAATCGTATTGAGAGGCATCTCATCCCTTTTTGAAATTCCGCCGGCCCTTTGGCATGCATCACATCTCTTCACCAAATCACTAGCATCTTTAAACAACGTTGGCCAATAGAACCCGCAACTGATCTTTAAAGCCGTCCTCACCCCTCCATGATGGCCACCATAAGGGGAAGAGTGACAAGCCTCCAATATGCTCAATTGTTCACCTTCCGGGACACATCTTCTAATTAAACCATCTGTGCAAATTTTGAACAAGTATGGATCATCCCAATAAAAATCCAAACTATCCCGTTTGAGTTTCTTCTTTTGGTTGGAAGAGAGCTCACACGGGACAATTCCAGTCACAATGAAGTTGGCGATGTCCGCGAACCATGGCAAGTCACACGTTGACACAGCAAGAAGTTGCTCGTCGGGGAATGCATCATTTATCTCAAGACCGTTACATGGCCTCCCTTCTTCCTCTAACCGGGACAAATGATTCGTTACTTGGTTCTCGCTTCCCTTCCGGTACACTATTTCTAAGTCAAATTCTTGAAGGAGTAATACCCACCTCATCAATCTTGCTTTGAAATCCTTTTTGGTCATCAAATATCTAAGGGCGGCATGGTCTGTGTGCACAATCACCTTGGCCCCCATAAGATAGGGCCGAAATTTATCCATGGCAAATACAATGGCCAATAACTCCTTCTCCGTCACCGTGTAATTCCGTTGAGCTTCATTCATA
>NW_017672284.1:0-41492 GCF_001879085.1 Nicotiana attenuata
ATTTTTAAATTATATATCAAATATCTAATTTCACTCTACTTTATTTAATTATTTTCCAGACTTTGTGTGTGTGGGAGCGAAGATATGACAATGAAATAAAATATAGTCTACGAGAAGAAAGCAAAAATAATTGATTCCAAGTTCATTGTATGAAGCTCGAGACAAGAATAAGAAGCCTGGTTGGATAAGAGAAGATGTGTGGATAAATTTTTTAGCAATATGGGATAGTGTTGAATTTAAGGAGAAGAGCGAACGAGCAAAGGCAGCCCGAGCCTCTCAAAAGGGTGGCTCATTGCACATCGGGGGATCTATGAGTTTTGCTGCGCATCCACAGAGATTGGTAATGTTCACTAGAGACCTTAATTTCTCACTTACTTTTCCTATGTCATCCTCTACTCAACTCTTCTTTATAAATTAATTTCTCACTTAGTTTTGTTGGTGAACAACTCGAGATCAATAACAATAGTGACTATCATGAAAGCCATAATTTTAATTGTAATAACTTGCTGAGATTATGGATGTTTTTATTGTTCTCTGATTGCAAGATACACTTCCTCTCTGCTCCTGTATTTGCTTAAGTTTAATGCCACCGGTTTGTTTTCGGGAGTTATATGGTGATCATTTATTCTGTATAGCATGCTTTCCTTGGGATCATTATTGCAACTGCAGATGAATACCCGAATTTGAAGTGAACAACCTTGATATTATATGACCTTTCATAATATCTTAGGATTTCTCAATTGCTAGCATATCGTTGAAATCTTAGAAAGCTAAAGATGATTGGCTTTCTTATAGATCAGCATTCCAAACAAATACCATGAAGTTCTTCTCAAACTTCTGCGCGACTTTAGTAGTCAACCTGCAAGTGTACAAGATTCTCTTAGAAATTTGTTTACTTGCTCCTTATGATAAGTCTTCATTTGGTGGCCTTCAGTATGCCTCTCCCCAAATTGAATGTGGGATACTCTTGATTAGCACTTAATATATTATTCTTCTTTGATTATTGGTTATCTGAGGCTAAGCTGAGTGGCCCTGCTTGTGTCTCGGATGTCTTAGTTCAATTGTAGCCATTATCTTTTGCATTCACAATCTGTCAATGTCTATGTTTTCATGTAATAGAATGACTTGATAAATTACAAACTATTATCCCTTTATTAGGATAGAAGTTGCTTCTTTGAATGCAAACTCTTTGCAATCTGTCAAGTGTGTTTGTCATCTATGAACAATGTGATTGAGATATCACTGGTTTCTAACCAAGTAAATTCCAACTCGTTTCTTGGTTTTTGGTATAAGTATTTATTTCATGGGCAGATTAAAAATAGTTGCATAGTTATCAAAATCATAGCTAGTTTTTGCTCCTTATATTTTTGATGCTTTACTTTGTCTATTGGTATCTCCAATTTGACTCTACATTACCTTCCAGAGGAGAAATGTATATAGTGTGATCACTGTGTCTCTTCTCCCTATTCCCGAAGGTGTCATGCTATGTTGAGGAGGAGAGTAGACTATGGCCTCCGCATCTTCCATGTGTTCCTCATCTTCGTTAAGAAACACATTTGTATTTTGTCAAAATTGATTTATTTGCATCTGGTCTTTTTCATTCGTCATACATGTAAAACTAGGAAAGCACAACCGAATATTATGGAACATCAGTCAAGCAAGAAAGGTTTTTGGTTAAGTAAATCCTGAATATTCCATACCTCTCGTGAGAATTTGCAACTTCAGATGGCCTCTTAAATAACATGTTAACTCCAAGCCCGCGGTTAATAGCTTCCAGGTATTTGTTCAAGCTTATAATAAATTGACTTGTTCTGTAAGGTTTAAGCACAAAAAAGAAAGGTGAAGGTGTCTTAAGCCATAGTATCTACACATGATGACTAAACGTAGTGACTTGGTGGCTTACTGCGTCACAAAAAGAGTAGATTCTTATAGCGGAGAACACTTATGCAGACGTTTCCTGAGCCTACTAACTATATTTCTTAAATGCTGCTCCAATTCCTCAAGTGAAGAAATCACACTGCAAATGTAATTGACTTACTGGGGTTTGCAGTAGACAGAAAAGGGTCTCTGGGATGCAAGAGCATCAGACGCAACTGCAAGCACTCCTTTGATATCTTTATGAGTCCTTAACCTTATATATACACACTTCCTCTTGACTCTTGTCGCATTATGCTCTCTTCACTTGAGACACAATATTATCGATGTGGCATTTATTTGGACATCACTAGAAAAATTATATTTTTTATTGCAGGAAATATTAAAAGGGGGACCAGTGTCTGATGCTGAGGTCTTTGCGGAGACACATAAGGAAAAGAAGAAAGACGGTTCAAGAGAAGGATGGGTTGAGACACGTGCGTCGGAACAATATGTAAGATCATAACTTTAAGACTATTTTCACTTTGATGTTGATTTATTTGTATAATCCTTATTACTTTTATTTCAGGATGGATTTCATAGAAGCTTGGATGAAAGGTGTCAGATGCAGCCTATTTTTGATGATGGTACCCCAATCCAACCGTCACCCGATGTTATGACTTCAATATGGACGGATGTAGCAGGTGGTGTATCCAAAGGAAGAGTTTACCGGCTTGGAGTACAACAGCCTTCCTCTTTTCGTCCATCGCCATTAGTTTCGGATGCTCCTACTGCGCAAAATCAGGAAGAAATGGGAGCAATGCAAAAGAAATGGAGTTGTTGTCGAAACGATGTGAGATGGCCGAAACTCACATTGCTAGAATGGATAAATACATGAAAAAACACATGCCCCACTATTATGATGATGAAGAGACTGATTCTGATATGTAGTAGTGATTTAAGGTTGATTACTGTTCTTGGATGATTAAATTTTATATTTGGACTTTATGGTAGATTTGAATGATGTGGTATATATATGTTTAGACTTTATTATATTAGTGTCGATATGTATTAGCTACTCAGACTTGATATTGAATATTTAGACGTTAAGTAATATTTTGGTTTGATATTATGGGATTTGAATGTTTATTTGTTGATGTTGGAATTAGTTGGTTTGATTATTAGATTGTTTAATTGGAATTGGTTGTGTAGTTGAAATTGATTGGTTGAGTTGGTTGTTTAGTTGGAATTGGCTTGTTTATAATATTTGCATTTGACAGGTGATGTATTGATAATAAAAAATTTCAACCCATTTTTCCGACTACTGTAGTCGAAAAGTATTCCCAGCATAATGATTTTCCGACTACAATAGTCGGAAAATGAGGCCAGAATAATGCAGATTCCGACTACTGTAGTCGAAAAGTACAATAAAATAATAAATAAATAATTATTATTTGTATAATATCCCCACTACAGTAGTCGAAAATATTTTTTAAAATAAATAATAGTTTTTTGTATTTTCCGACCACTTCAGTCGGAAAATAGCTACATTTTCTAATTTTTGGCGGAAAATATTTTCCGACTACTGTAGTCGAAAATTTCCGACTACAGTAGTTGGAAAATATTTTCCGACCTATCTTTTTCCGACTACTCTAAATCAGTCGGAATAGTAGTCGGAATAGGTACTTTTCCGACTACTTTCCGACTATTTTGGTAGTCAGAAAATGGCGAGTTTCTTGTAGTGGGCGGAAAGGGGAGGGGATAGGGATAGTACTGCTCTTTACAAAAGTAAAGGAAGAATGTTTCTATTTCATTTTTAATGTATTTTTTTTTTAAAACTATGTGTCAATTTTTTATTCCAATTGACACGTGTCGTTTTTTAATTGGCTCATTTGACACATCATTGGCAAGTATAGCTCACGCATAAAGTCTTCAGCACTCGGGTGTTTACTTGATACACTTAATAAACACTTGAAGTGTCTAAATGGTAAATGGATCAGTTGGGATGTTCAGCTGGTCGTTAAGGACAACTTAAAGGGGCCGTTTATGTATTTCGCCTAAATAGTTTTCTATTTATCACTTAATCAAATGTTATTAAAATATATAATAGTAAATTTGTACAACTAGTTTTGAATATATATATTTATTAAATACTCGGATGAGATATCCGTGCAAAGCGCGTGCGTGGATACTACTAACACAATAATATAGAAGCTGACCTATATCCACTAGATCAAAACAAAAGTGTGTGGGTAAATCCATTTTGTTCTGTTCTCTATAAAGCAAATCAAAATTTAAAAGTGCCTACTTTCTTAATGAAAAACGAAGCACGTAGTAAAATATTCATGAATAAAAGATAAGAAATGATATTACTGTTTGTATAATAGCTTTATTTCCATTAGTTATTTCTTTTATTCTATATAAAGCATTTTAAAATTTAATGTGTTCAATTTCTTATTAAAATCGAGTTGTAAAGTTTCCACGAATGGAAATAAGTAACTATATTACTAAAAGTTGTGATATATTCATTCCTATTAATCCTGAAATATTTTTTATTATGTTATGATGTTGAAAAGTTTAGTAGTTAAAGGTATAATATATAAAATATCTGCTTGAAACCAAATAGTAGTAATTTTGTCCAATGAATTCTCAAAGACCGAAAGGATAAGATGTAAAAGCCAGCAGGTAGGTTGTAAGCTCCTAGTAGCAATGAGTCTGCAAAGTAACAAAAAGATTAATAGTAGTATTAATGATGTACAACGTTCTAGCAGCAGTCTCCCTGTTTTTTATGTTCTCCTCTGCCGCTTTCGCCCATCCAAATGAACAACTCTAGATTTCTCTCGTAATGAGCTCTTATTCTAAATTTTTTTATTCTCTTCAATTCTAAGTACTTTTCATCACCGACAAGAGCAAGGTCCCCATGGTTTGATAAAAAAGGCGAGGAGGATTATTTTCAAGAATGCTATTGATAGGCAATACAGTTACAGGAATACTGCAGCCATCTATGTTAACTGTACGAGTTGCAATACCACTAGCTTTTTGTATAATTTAGTTTTCTATATATGTGTAACGGCCCGACCGGTCATCTTGAGACTTAAGGTTTCGCTCACCGATTCAAGGTCTTGAGTGGTATCATATTATGTATTATGACTTGCGTGCATGGTCGGATTCGATTTTTGGATGTTTAGGGATCTATTTTGATGAGTGAGTCTCATTTTAGAAGTTTAAGTTGAAAATATTGACTAAGGTGTGACTTTTATGAAAAAGATCCCGGAACGGTATTTTGATGACTTCGGGAGGTTTGTATCATGATTTTGGACTTGGGCGTATGCCCGTAATCAAATTCGGAGATCCGTAGGTTAATTTATGTTGTTTTGCCGAAAATTGGCAACCTGAGGTTTAAAAGTTTGAATGTAGGTTGATTTCATAGCTATCGTGTTTGAATTTCTGTTACGGGACTTGGAATACGTCCGTTTTTTCATTTGGAACTTGTCCACAAAGTTTGGCATCATTCCGAGTTGATCTGATAGGAATTGGACGTGTGGTGGTGTTTTTAGAAGTTCTTGACTTTCATATTGATTCCATGTGTTTTGGAGGTCCGATTCACGATTTCGAATGTTATTTCGATTATTTGATCGCGCGAGCGAGTTCATGTTATATTTTTAGACTTGTGTTGACGTTTGGTTTGGAACCCCGAGGGCTCGGGTGAGTTTCATATGCGTTTCAGAGTGTCTGAAAGAGTTTTAATGTTGCTGATGTTGATCAGGTGCTGCAAGTCTCACAAATGCGAGAATTTGTTCGCATTTGCGGTACTAGCATATGCGATGTGCGAGATCGCATTTGCGAGAAATGGATTGAGTCTGCTAGGTTCGCATTTGCGAACCCTGTTTTCGCATTTGCGAAAGGGATTTGGGCTTAGCAGAGATCGCATTTGCAATCATCTTGATCGCTTTTGCTGTTGTCCATTGCGAACTATTCGTCGCATTTACGCTCAGAGCAGGGGTGTGAGGGGCTTCACTTTTGCGATCTTTTCCTCGCATTTGCGGGGTTCGCATTTGCGAACCCCAGGTCACAATTGCGACACCTACGACTGGACATAAGAGCTGAGGGACGGGATTGTGGTCTCATTTTCATATTTTGGAACCCTAGACTCGGTAGGAGGCAATTTAGAAGAGGGATTTTGATCTACAATCATTGGGTAAGTGATTTTGATCAGTTTCCAACTATTTAACATGATTATATGTGAGTTTTAACATTAAAATTATGAGAATCAAAGTAAATTTTTGAGAAACTTTGTCTATGTTTTTAAAAATAAGAATTTGAATTTTGAGAGTCGATTTGGACTCGTATTTTGAAACAAAACACATGTATAGACTCGTGGGGTCATATTCGAGTCATGGCTTGTTGACGCATCGATGTCGTCGTATGAAATTTTAGGTGGTTTTTAATGTGGCTTGTCAGTCGAGCAACTTGTACTGGGTGAGACGAGGTCGTCGGAACTGAAATCAGTGCAATCAGATTTATATAAATTAGTAGGATAATGTTAATAATCAGTTCAGAATGAGGAAATGGTTCTTGTCAAGGGGAGAGACTCCATGATTTATTGATTTGGCAGGTGGTTATGAGTTTCTACGTGTTGCTTTCATCGTTGCAGTATTGTGAGGGTTGGATCAGCGCTTATACGTGTTATGAGGTATATTACGGGCATCGGGTTATAGAATTTGCAGCTTCTACAGTTGGTGGATGTTAATATGGGCATACGAATTAGGCGGTGCATTGTGTGGTTTCAGCATGGGTGCATGTTCATGTTTGGTGCAGCGTGTCGAGATTGATTCTAGTGTTCGTATGCTAGAATCGGACCTTATAGAAAAATTTCGGATGTTGGAATTTGGTTCTAAGGCTTGGGGGCTAAGGTAGCAGGAAAGATCTTCAGTCTGGCTGAGCAAACACGCTCGTATGGGTTGTGGTGACATGGGTAGGTGCACGAGGTGTTAAACAGCAATTGTGGGCAACTCCAGAACGGTTCTTGGCATGTTCGAGGACGAACGTAAGTTTATGTGGGGAGAATGTAATGACCCGACCGGTTATTTTGAGCTCTAGCTGGTCGTTCGGCTGTTTGAGGCCTTGAGTAGCTTCACATTATGCATTATGACTTGTACATGTGATCGGGATTGAATTTCGGCAAGGTCGGAGTTGATTCGGAAGGAAAATTCTCAATTCTATTGTAACGACCCAACCGGCCGTCTTGAGATCTAAGGTTCCGTTCAGTGGTTCGAGGTCTTGAGTGGCATCATATTGTGTATTATGACTTGCGTGCATGGTCGGATTTTCTATTCGTATGTTTCGGGATCAATTTGGATGAGTGATTCTCACTTTAGAAGCTTAAGTTGAAAATGTTGACCGAGGTTTGACTTCTCTGAAATTACTCCAGAGTGGTATTTTAGTGGCTCGGATAGGTTCGTATTGTGATTTTCGACTTGGGAGTATGCCCGGAATCGAATTCGGAGGTCCGTTGATTTGTATTGTTTTGCCAAAAGTTCGCAATTTAAAGGAATATAATACTGATAAATTTGACCGTAGGTTTATTTCATAGCTATCATGTTTGGATTTCTTTTTCGGGACATGGAATAGGTCCGTTTTGTCATTTGGAACTTGTCCACAAAGTTTGACGTTATTTCGAGTTGATTTGATAGGAATCAGACGCGCGGTTGTGTTTTTAGAAGTTCTTCAGTTTCGTGTTGATTTCATGTGTTTTGGAGGTCTGATTCATGGTTTCGGATGTTGTTTTAATAATTTGATCACGCGACTGAGTTCGTGTTATATTTTTAGACTTGTCTTGATGTTTGGTTTGGAGCGCCGATGGCTCGGGTGAATTTCGGACGCATTTTGGAATGTTTGGAAAAGTTTTGGAAATTGCTGGTTTGAATTTCGGACGCATTTGCGAACCCAGTATTCGCATTTGTGATGGGGTGGCTTGGGTGAGCTGGTTCTTATTTGCTATCTCGATGGTCGCACTTGCGAAGTGTCCCATGTTCGCAATTGCGAACTATTCATCGCATTTGCGATGACAACAGGGATGGGAGGGGTTTTGCTTTTGCGATAGTCTCCTCGCATTTGTGACACCTGCAACTGCACATAAGATCTGAGGGACGAAATTTTTAGTCTCATTTTCATATCTTTGAACCCTAGACTCGGTAGGTGGCGATTTTGAAGAGGAATTTTCATCTACAATCATTGGGTAAGTGATTTTGTTCAATTTCCAACTATTTTAATGATTATATGTGATTTTAACATCAAAATTATGAGACAAAGTGAAATTTTGAGAAACTTTGTCTATATTTTGAAAAATGAGAATTTGAGTTTTGAGAGTCAATTTGGACTCGGATTTTGAAAAAAAAAAACATGTATGGACTCGTGGGATTATGGGTAGTCACAATATACCCTTGGACCCAAGTTTTGATTGGGTGGGCCCGGGGTTGACTTTTGTTGGCTTTTGAGAAATTGTGCAAAGATCATAGCTTTAATTATTGGAATTGATTTCTCTTGCATTATTTGATGTTATTGAGTCGATTTTGATTAGATTTGATCCGAGCGAAGATGAATTGTGAAGGGAAAGCTATTTTAGAGTATTGTTTGAGGGCTTTTGAGGTAAGTATCTTGCCTAATATTGTGTGGGAGAACTACCCCGTAGGGATTGGTTGTTTGCACTATTTGAACTACGTGAAAGACGTGTACATGAGGTGACGAGTGGGCACATGGCTCAGATGTGGAAATTTGACCTGTTTAGACTTTTAGGTTCTTATGTACATTAAAATGAAGTTGTCTTATCATGTTATATCCTCCATTGCCAAATTTACCCTTACATATCTTATTTGAAGTTGATTGGTTCATATTCTACCCTTTATTGCCAAAAATATACTTTTATATGTCTTAATTGAAGTTGTTGCCTCTTTTATTGCCATGTTATCTCTTCCGTAGTTGATTGTCCTTTATTGAAGTTGTTGTTATCTCTTTCATTGTTGACTTATTCTTATTTGAAATCATTGTTGCATGTTATCTCTCACATTGTTGAGTTACTCTTATTTGATATCGTTCTTACACGCTATCTCTCTCATTGTTGAGTTATTCTTATTTGAAATCATTGTTACATGTTATCTCTCCTATTGTTGAGTTACACTTATTTGATATCGTTGTTACATACTATCTCTCACATTATTGAGTTATTCTTATTTGAAATCATTGTCACATGTTATCTCTCCTATTTTTGAGTTACTCTTATTTGATATTGTTGTTACATACTATCTCTCTCATTGTTGAGTTATTTTTATTTGAAACCATTATTACTTGTTATGTCTTTCATTGTGAGCTTGTTCTTCCGTTCTTTGTGTTTTGTAATTCTTGTGTTGATTTACTTTCCGTACTCCCGTGTTATTGTTGTTGTTGTTGTTGTACTTAGTGTTGTTGAGCCGAGGACTATATGTGGTTGTGGTATTGGAATTGTCTTGAGAAAATGTTGTGGCATATGGGCACATGTGGTGCAAGTTGTTATATTTTGTTGTTATGTTTGTGGCACACGTCTTATTGCTGAGAGGATTGTTGGGGTGTTCGCATGTGAGTTGTCCATGCTATAGTTGCACATGACAAGGCGTGCTATATATATGTTGGTTTGCGCATGTGGCGAGATAAGGAGGGAATATTATTATGCGCGTGTGGCGAGACAAGACAGGCATTTGCTTAACGTGGCGAGACAAGGGGGCTATGTCGGAGATGATTTGTGATGAATTGTGATGGCCTGGGCATTGTTATTGATGATATTTGTGTAGTGGCGTGCCTACCTTGTGTGAATCATGCATATTACGGTTTTGTTGTCTTGTTTCTTATGTGCCATTCGTTGTATTTGATCCTACTTGTTGATTCGATCTGTGATAGAATACTTGCACAAGTATACATCGTAGTTAGTTACTCATACCGGTCCAAGAAGATGAACCTTAATGTTTATTGATCATTTACATGTATTTTTGTATACCTGCCTTCTGTTCGTGAGTTATACCGTTAGCACGTGAGTCGTTCATACAGATATAATATATTGTTACTGTTAGCACGTGAGTTGTTCGTGCAACTATGAGACAATGTTAGTGTTAGCACGTGGGTTGTCCGTGCGGATATGGGATATTGTTACTCTTTTAGCACATGAGTTGTTGTGCATATATGAGGTATTAATAGTATTGGCACGTGAGTTGTCCGTGCAACACGTGAGTTGTCAGTGCGGTTATGATTTGTAATGTGGGCACAAGATGCCAAGTGATTAGGGTTCGTGATTTGCAACCCGTGACTTGTGATTATGAGGTGTGGTGCCTCAGAGAAATTCTTGTATAAACCTTGTGCGAAAGCGGTTGTTTAATTGGTTGTTACTTGTTTTTCCCTTACTTGATTTAACTGGACTTTAACTGTATTTTGCTTACTTTACAGCGTTATTACCTGTTGCTCCTTGGTGATTAATTGTTGTTCTAGTTCTTACTACAAGTATTGTGACATTATTCTTACAAATGGTAAGCTTTATATTGTTCCCTATTAGTTTATTGTCATACTTGCAGAGGTTATTATGTCTAGTAGGTGTCTTGACTGTTCCTCGTCACTACTCCACCGAGGTTAGTCTTGATACTTACTGGGTACCGCCGTGGTGTACTCATGTTACGCTTGCTGCACATTTTTGTGCAGATCCGGGAACCTCAGAGCATGTTGATCGTTAGATAGCTAATCGAGTATTGCTGTGGAGACTTCTAGGTATACCTGTCGTCGTGTTCGCAGGCCTCAGGGTCACCTTTTTCAAATTTTACTTTGTACTGTTTATTTCTATTCCGGAACAGTTGTTTAGAGATTTTCTAGTAAACTAAGTAGAGATTATGACTTGCACTACCAGTTTTGAGATGTTATATATACTTTGGATTGTTGGCTTTATATAGAAATTTCTATTTCATGCTTAATAGTAAATTGTTTAAAAGCGATTATTAATTCAGTAAGTGTTAGACTTACCTAGTCTAAGAGACTAGGTGCAATCATGACTCCTAAGGAGGGATTTTGGGTTGTGACAAAAGGCTTGACTTTTGATTAAACGACCTCGGAATCAGGATGCGAAGGTTCCAATAGGTTCGTATGATGATTTCTGACTTGGACGTATGTTCGGGTTGAGTATCGGGTGGTCCGGGAGCATTTCGACGTTTATTGCGGAAAGTTGGCATTTTAAATTTTTCGAATTTCCTAAGTTTGGTTTGAAGTGTACTTTGATGTTATTGATGTTCGTTTAGGATTCCGAGCCTTGAAATTGGTTTGTATTATGATTTGTGACTTGTACGTAAAATTTGGCGTCAATCCGGAATGTTTAGATATGATTTGGATGCGAACGCGGCTCAAGGACAGCGGCGAAGCAGTCGGACATGGAGGCATTGCGAACATGACATGGCAATTGCAAACACGAAGGAGGATTTTTGGCAGCTGATCTTTTGGCCTTCGCGATCGCGAGGGTATTTCTGCGATCGCGAAGAAGGGATTTCTGGGCAGACTTGTTTTAAATTGGGGGTTTGGCTCATTTTCACCTTATTTATTCCATTGGAGCTAACTTTGGGTCGATTTGATGTGCCATTTCATCATCAATCTTGAGGTAAGTGATTTTTACACATTGTGAGTTAAATACATGGATTGTATGTGGATTTAAACATGAAAATTTATGAAAATTTTGAGATTTTAGGAAAAAACCACATGGAATTGGGAATAAATTATATATTTGAGTTTGTTGTGCTATGGGTAATGTTCATCTTCGAAAATTTTTGAAATCCGGGCATGTGGGTCGACTTTGTTGACTTTTCGAGTGGAGTTGGGAATTGTTATACAATTGATTATTTATGAGTGTTGGAGTATATTTTTATTGGTTTGCATGCTTGCGACTAGTTTCGGGTCGTTTGGTTTTGATTTGAGGAGTTAGAGGGGCATTGGAGCCGATTATTGGAACTTTGGAGCAAGGTACGTTTCCTGTCTAACCTTGTGACGGGGAAACTTGTCACGACCCAAAATCTCACCACAGGCGTCATGATGGCACCTAGTGTCTAAGACTAGGTAAGGCGATTACTTACAACAATTAATCCAGTTTAACAGTGATAATTTAAAACAGAGTTTAATATAAAAGTACCGAATAAATGTGAAATAAGCCTACGCGGCAATAATCACTACAACCTCCAGAGATTAGGTAATACAAACAATCATGATGTAACGACCCGGCTGGTCGTTTTGAGAGTTAGAGCCCCGACCCCCTATTAACTGCTTCCCCCGTATCTATTTTCTGCTATTCTGACTTACCCAGAGGTTTCCTTTTGGTTTCTGGAGTGTTTTGGGCCACTTAGTCCCTAAACGGAGGCTTAAGTCTTAGAATTTGGTCCGTGGTCAGAACTGTGTGAAGACGACTCCGGAATGGAGTTACATCGATTCTGTTAGCTCCGTTGGGTGATTTTGGGCTTAGAGGCGTGTCCGGATTGTGTTTTGGAGGTCCGTAGCTTATTTAGGCTTGAAATGGCGAAAGTCGAATTTTTGGAGCTTTGGACCGGTAGTGGAATTTTTGATATCAGGGTCGGAATCCGATTTCGGAAGCTGGAGTAGGTCCGTAGTGTTGAATATGACTTGCTTGCAAAATTTGGGGTGAATCGGACGTGGTTTGGTTGGTTTCGGCATCGGTTATAGAATTTTGAAGTTTCAAGTTCTTTAAGTTTGAATTGGAGGGTGATTCGTGATTTTAGCGTTGTTTTATGTGATTTGAGGGCTCGACTAAGTTTGTATGGTGTTTTAGGATTGGTTGGTATGTTTGGTTGAGGTCCCGGGGGCCTCAGGTTGATTTTGGGTGGTTAACAGATCATTTTTGGACTTTAAGAGTTGGCAGATTTTCTGGTATTTTGTTGCAGAAATTTTCTTCATCACGTTCGCGAAGGCATCTGGGAGGACGGCTCGAGTGTATTCTTCGCGGTCGCGAAAAGGGGCCCACGTTCGTGAAGGTATGGTCAGTGGAAGCATCGCGAACGCGGGCAGTAGAACGTGTTCGCGTAGAGGAAAGTGAGGCAGCTGGGGACCCATCCATTTGGTCTACGCGTTCGCGGAGCTACAGTCGCGAACGCGATGTGAGGGGGTTAGTGCGTTTCGCATTCGCATGTGGTTGAACGCATTTGCGTAGAAGGGATTTTTGGTCTGATGAAAATTGTGCTTCGCAAACGCGGAAGGGCATACCTGGGTAGAATTTAAAGTTCAAAAAACATATCACAAAATTGGATTGGGAGCTCGGTAGAAGGCGAAATTTGAGAGTTTTTTAGAGGAAGTTATTGGGTAATGATTCCCAACTCCTTTAGGTTATATCTCACTAATCTATGCTTGATTTCATCATTTAATTTAAGATTTGGTGTGAAAAATTGGGAAAAAATGAGAAAAGTTCTTAGGCCGAATTTTGGCGTTTTGATCAAGATTTTGGTATCGGATTGGAGTAATTTTGGTACGAGTGATCTCGTGAGTGAGTGAATGTTCTTGTTTTGTGACTTTTACCCGATTCAGAGACGTGGGCCCGGGGAGGCTTTTTGGGCGATTTTCCAATTTCTTGCCTTAGCTTTGATATCATTAGCTAGATTAGTTTCTTGTAGCTATATTTATGTTATGTAATTGGTTTTGGCTAGATTTGGGCCATTCGGAGTCGGATATTCGTGGAAAAAGCATTTTTACGGATTGATTGAGCTTGGTTCGAGGTAAGTGTCTTGCCTAACCTTTTGTGGGAGGACTCCCCATAGGATTTGATGCTGTTTTGATATGTGAGCGCCGTGTACGTGAGGTGACGAGTACGTACACGAGCTATTTGCTGTAAAACTCCATTTATCAGTAAGTCATAACCTGTTTTTCTTTATTTGAGCTACACTAGCATATGTAATTATCCTGTTTAGTCTAGATTAGCATGCCTACGTGTTTTAAATGCCTATCTGAACTCTTTGTAGCATTCTTAGTGAATTTACCTGCTTTCCTTGGATTAAACTTAGTCGAAACTGTAGGTTTTCTTGTTGTATCTATTATTTCTATTAGTTGAGCTGCATATTTACTTTTGGACTACGGAACGGTATTCCTGGAGATCCCCCTGTGCTGCATATTTCAGAGGTCATTTCCGCAAAGTGTTAGGCTTACCTAGTCGTAGAGACTAGGTGCCGTCATGACAACTCACAGAGGGGGAAATTGGGTCGTGACACACGAACTCTAACTGAATACATGGAAATATATCAAAGATCGAAATACAATACTATTTAAATAACAAGCTGACAGTACAATGAAAGGAAAGGACTCCAAGGGACTGCGACGACCAAGCATCTCTACCTTGAATCCTCGCGATCAATAAGGTAACTCTGCTTGAGTCCGATATCTCCAATACTTAGATCTGCACAAAAAAATATGCAGAAGTGTAGTATGAGTACTCCACGGTCGGTATCCAGTAAGTATCAAGACTAACCTCAGTGGAGTAGTGACGAGATACAAGTCAAGACAACTACTAGTCAAAATAACCTCTGCACTATAAAAGTGTAAGGCTAATAATGAAAGTAGGAATCAGTAAATGGTAGCAAGAATCAACGTGTGATATAAACAATAAAGTAGTAAGAAAACTGTCACGACCAAAAATCCACTATAGGCCATGATGGCGCCGTACGTCGCCGTTAGGCAAGCCAACGGTGAACTATCTAAATAATTATTCATTTTATAACTTGAAATCATAAGTTTTATTAAGTAAATGAATTTATGCATTGAAAATCATACGTACATATATAGTTTGTGAGATATAAAAATAAAAGAGGACAGTATTACGCAGACCCATAAACAACTAGAATATCCCAAAACCCGGTGTCACAAGTGTATGACCAACTATTAAGAAATACAATACCAATATAAAATATGCCTGGAATGTAAAATAGACAGGATAACATAAGTGAATATGAAGGACACTCCGTGTGCTACCGATCGTAACATGGGATGCAGCTCACCGTAAAGTCCCCGCAATAGCTGTGTCCATTACTCTACACGAGTCTAGTCCTGGGTCATAATGCGAATTAAAGCAATTAAAAAGCAAGAGTAACTCAAATAGTACAATTAAGGCATGCCCCGAGCCTATGTCTACCCAAACATAATAAGGAGTTCTAGCATACGCACGGACACTAGTCACCTCATACGTGCATAGCTCCCACAACGTGTAGCACATAACAAATATAACACCTACGGGGTAATTCCCCCTTCGCAAGGTTAGGCATGAGACCTAACTTGCTCCGAGGTTCCATAACTGGCTTCAACACCTCTCTAGCACCGCAAACCGATGCCCATCAATCTGAAACTAGTCAAATAACGTACAAACCAATAAAACTATACTCCAACGCTCATAATTAATCAATTTATAACAAATTCTAACTCCGCTCGAAAAGTCAACAAAGTCAACCCTCGGGCCCACGTGCCCGGATTCCGAAAATTTTCAAAAATAAATATTACCCATAACACCACAAACTCAAATATCTAATTTATTCCCAATTTCATGTCCAATTTCGTGATCAAAATCCAAAAATACGATATTCTAGGTTTCTTCCAAAATCTCACAATTTCTACAAATTTCCATGATCAAATCCTTGTAGAATCCATGTAATTAACTTACAATATGTGGTAATTACTTACCTTGCCATAGATGGTGAAAATCTCCCCTTGAAGAGCTCCAAAAATCGCCCAAACCATGAGAGAAGAGAAAAAATGAGCCAAAACCCGAAATAAATTGAAGCCTTCAGATCCTACTGCTTCACGTTCACGGTATAAGCGCCGCGTCCTCGACTCCCTGTCACGTTCGCGAAGGTAACCCAACTCCTTCTCCGCATTCGTGACCTCATCATCGCGTTCGCAATGAACATTTCCCAACTGTCCAAAAATCCTTCTTCGCGATCGCATAAGACCACTCGCGATCGCGAAGCAGGACAACAACACCAGTAACTAGCAGCATCAAAACACCCAAACTTGGTCCGAACCGCCCCGTATCACACCCGAGGCCCCCGGGACCTCGTCCAATCACACCAACAAATTCCAATACCTTATCCATATTATCCAAAGGCTCGAATCGACGATCAAAATCTTTCTTTCAACTTTCAAACATTCCAACTTCAACGAACGCGTTTGATTCATACTTAAACATTTCGGAAATACACCAAACTTCACGTACAAGTCACAAATCACGGTAACAACCTATTCCAAGGCTTGGAATTCCAAAAGGACATCGATAATGCCAAAGTCCACTTCATATCAAACTTAGGAATTTCTAAAACCTTCAAAATGTTACTTTCCACCATATGCGCCGAAATGCTCCCGGGCCACCCGATACTCAACCCCAACATATGCCCAAGTCCAAAATCATCATATGAACTTATTGGAACCTTCAAATCCCGATTCCGATGTCGTTTACTCAAAAGTCAAACCTTGATCAACTCTTCCAGCTTAAAGCTTCCGAATTGAAAATTTTCCTTCTAAATCAACTCCGCGCTTCCTGAAATTCAATTCCAACCATACGTACAAGTCACAATACATGAAGTTAAGCTACTCAAGGCCTCAAACCCTCGAACGACATGCTAGATCTCAAAATGACCGGTCGGGTTGTTACATTCACCACCACTTAGACATACGTTCGTTCTCGAATGTGCCAAGAACCGTTCCAGAGTTTGCCCAAAATAACCGTTTAACACCCCGTGCACCTACCCGTGGCACCAAAATCTATATGAGCACATTAGCCGGAGCCAGACTGAAGATCCTTCCAGCTACCTTAGCCCTCAAGCCTTAGAACCAAATTTCAACATCTAGAATTCTCTACCGGGTCTGATTCTAATATACGAACACCACATCAATCTCTACACGCTGTACCAAAAATGATCATGCACCCATGCTTAAATCTCACCATGCGCCACATAAGTCGCATGCCCACAATAGCATCCTCCATCCGTAGAAGCTGCAAATTCACTAACCTGATGCTCGTAGTATACCCCATAAAACGCATAAGCCCTAATCCAACCCTTGTGATACTGCAACGATGAAAGCGACCCGTAGAAGCTCATAACCACCTGCCAAAGCAATAAGTCATGGAGTCTCTCTGCTTGAAAAGAACCATTACGTCATCCTGAACTGAATAGTTACTTTTTCTCTTTAATATACCTTACATAAATCCGATCACACAGATTTCAGGTCCAATAACCTTGTCTCACCCAATACAAGCTACACGGGCCATAAGCCACCTCAAACACCGTCTAAAATCTCATATGACAGCATCAATGCGCCAACAAGCTACAACTTGAATATGACATATAAGGAAGAATGCATAGATATGAGAAACAAGGCACACAAAATAAGTATAAGAAACCGTACTCAGCATCTCACCATTACGGCATGCAACCTGATCCACTCACAATACCGTTGTGAGCAACCCGATCCAAACATGATACACATGGCAGCGTACCACCCAATCAACACATAAAAATCAATAAGGAAATACCCATCTTGTTATATGCTCGTACCTACAAAATGTCCGAGTATCGACCACAAGCACACCAAGTGCATAAATACAACCTAGGGAGACGGATAGGGCCATGCGCTACAAACACAAGCACGACTAAGGTGCAATAAATGACCCGTATCTCGAGATCCATCTTGCTCATATAACACCACAAGCTACTTGGGATCACAATCTATGTGCGAATAATCAAGCTATATCACAACCTACATGCATAATAGAGTATTACATAGAATAACTGACGACAGGAATAACATCCAGCGCTCAAAGACTCCTCCAGATGCAATGTTACGATGAATGATCACATCCGACCTAATGTAGAGCATACATTCACATTAGATCTACCAATAGGCCTTAAGCAGATTTTTGATCATCCCATACTAGGCCAATAACCTTTCAAAGATCCATAATGACCCGTTCATGACACATACGAGCAGCAGTCCAATTCGAAACAAACTCCCACAGTCGACAACCAGAGGAATAGAGTGCCCCTCAATCAAAAACTCTCCCATTAGCGACAGCACCAAGATCTCCATACCTAAGTTCAATCCCTAACAATCAATGACTAACACGTCATACTTATACGATCTTTCATGGGATATACTCCCACAGCCTTCCGCACCAGAGAGTAAAATCCGAACATCAATGGCCATCAACCATGCTATTTCTATAGTGCTAGTCAAGCATCTGCATTTCAATACTCAATACTTCTTCCATAAACAAACCATCCTCAGGCTACCCGAAAATAGTGACAACATACTCTGAACATCTGAAATCCTCCCCTGTTCCTCCGAGCTCGTGACATTCATATCAAAATCGAACCGCAACCTTGATCCTCAACTTCCAATTTCTATACCGCTCGCTGCACCTATCATGCCGCTACGTAAGAGTAGAAGAATTTCATCATAACCCCTGAATCACCAATAGAATAAACTCTTCATCGTCTAGAACCCCTTTCACTCAACTCATCTCAGAAGAACAATTACAATATGCAAAAAAATTCCCAAAACCGCAGCAAATGTAAACCTCAAGTTGTAATCTGAACCGCCACATTCTTCTGGGATGCATTTACACATAACCAAGCAATCAAAATCAATTACCTCCCAGATCAATCAAATCTTCATGGCTGCCAAGCCCGCACGTACCGCCACGAATCACCCGTATAGCCTTGCCACCCGAAGGAACTAATCATTTCCACAGCCATGCTGATTTAAACCATTACTAACTGACTCAACTTCTTCCAATTTACTGTTGACTTGCCTTTGAAATAACAGTTCTATTCAAACACATAATGGACTTCAAACAACACTCATCCAGAATGACCCAAATCAAAAGACCACATCGTCTCAATACCCATACGCCATCTCATACCCTTCTCATGCACTCAATAGTATCTCCAGCTGATACACCAGCTCTGAAAGACCTCATGCGAATTCAAAGCTGTTTCACTAACACTGCACCGTAGAATCGATAATAACATAGAAATTCCCCAAGTATTATTCACACTGTGCTGCGAAACCCAATCCTCAACCACATAACGAACCCAAAAATCCTTAGGCATCGCACTTTAATTCTTGAACCCACTATAACCATTGTTGAGAGTCACCCACTCTAACCTGATCCCGATTATATAGCCAAACATTGGTGCTCTGCTAGCACATGAACACTTCCAAAGAAACAATCGGGTGAGTTCTTTTCGTTGTACATCTCATCCACAGAAGCATAAACTCTAAGTCATTCCCAACATTTGCTCATGAATCGATAAGGTGAAATGTAGCACTATACATCAAACTCCTTGCCAAAAATACCCTTGATATTTTCTTTCTTGGAAATATCTAATCCACCAATAAATCGATAATCAAAAACTGCACATGCACACAACTACGTGACCCAGTTGTAGATGGTAGGCTTGCCGACTTAGCTTTAACCCACAATTACATAAATCCAGAAACCACAATGACTCATTTTCCTCAGTAACCATGATCTCGCACCGTTGCTCAGCCAAATTTCTCATAAGTTCTTGTTGCACTAATCATAACACATCCCGAATTGTTAGCCACAATCGCACACTCGGCCTCCTAACAGTCATACCATCTTCTTCAGGCAATCCAAGCTCACATCGCAGTACATGCATCCTATTGCATAGAAAGCAGAACTCTTTATAGGAACTTCATCAGGAGTAATGCAACCCCTAACCTTCTCATATGAGATATCCCACGCGTGTAACCTCATATCGACCTCTTCCAAATTTATTGCCACAGTCACATCCATCATGAAATCAATTAATCTCCATAGGTCCACACTCATCGGCCTGCCGTAAGAATCTCTTCATCCATTAACATTACCCGAAAGTCCAACAATATGTTTAAAAGTCAGGGCCGTACTGCATCCCCAAAATTATGATCAAATATACATATTTTCCTACATTCGGATCAAGCCCCTTCTCGTCACATTCGAACTTTATAAGTACAGAAAACACCTCAGGGATCATCTCCCTCGAACCATCAATACTGGAAATGCCGATTCGATCCCGAAGTCGCAACACACAGCCACTTCTAATAACTTCTTCTTAGGCACCATCTCTCAACACCGTGCCCTGAGGCAAACAAATGAAGACCAACATGCTGATGAGCCTCAATGCGTTCAATCAAAGACGATGACACCACAATATTAACAAGAATTCCACCAAATTCGGAGATATCAAATATCGATCATAGGCGACACCAACACTGGGTTGAAATGACAGAATACTCCTCCACAAGACGACGATACCACCCCCCTCCCACCCCAGCATTCGCAGGGAAAAGCATCCTCCACTTCATCTGTAGCATCTTCACAACTCGTAACTGCTCACCGATAATAAATGCCCGACATCGCGTATGAGTGAGTAGGAAGGAATGGAACACATAAGCTTCAACGAAATCAAATTGCACGATGAGGAATCAAGGAAGGGAAGCTCTCCTACCACCCATGTCGCCTCTCAAAGATAAGTACGGACGTCTCCGTACCGATCCAGAAGACTCTACTAGACTTGCTCATGCCTTTTGAGACCTAAGTAAACCTAGCGCTCTGATACCAAATTGTCACGACCCAAAATCCAGTATAGGCCGTGATGGCGCCCAACGTCGCCACTAGGCAAGCCAATGGTGAACCATCTAAATAATTATTCATTTTATCACTTGATATCATAAGTTTTATTAAGTAAAGGATTTAAGCATTGAAAATCATAGGTACATACATAGTTTGTAAGATATAAAAATAAAAGAGGACACTATTATGCAGACCCATAAACACACTAACTAGAATATCCCAAAACTGGGGTGTCACAAGTTCATGAGCAACAACTAAGAAATACAATACCAATACAACATCTATCTGGAATGTAAAATAGATAGGATAACATAAGTGAATCTGAAGGAGACTCCGTGTGCTGCGGATCGTAATATGGGATGCAGCTCATCGTAAAGTCCCCGCAATAGCTGCGCCTTTGCACCCAAAAGACCACCAGAAATATATACGTACACAAAAAGTGCATAAGTTTAGTATGAGTACGTAAATCAATGTGTACCTAGTATGTATCTAGCCTAAACCCGGAGAAGGAGTGACGAGGGGTCGACATCGACACTTACTAGTGGTCTAATAAATCAAGTACAGTAAAAAGTAGACAAGGATGAATCATGGTAATTAAATAGTGAAAATAAATATAGGTACATGATACGATCCTCATCTGAACAGTAAACAAAAATCCCACAAAAATCGGTTACTTCCTCAAGTAGAGTATATAATTTGGTCCCTACTAGATAGATCATCACATCTCAAGTCAACAAAACTCATGGATACACTGGCTTCTTGTCAAATATTATGCATGACTCTGCCGAGGCGAGCGGCCCGATCCCATAAGAGTATTTCATGAAAATGCCGAGGCAAATGACCTGATCCCACAGGAATTCATACATCATATTGCCGAGGCGAACCCGATCCCATAAGAGTGTGTAACAATATCCTGCCGAGGCATTCGGCCCGATCCCATAAGAGTGTGATACATGATACTGTCGAGGCGAACAACCCGATCCCATAAGGGTGTGATACATGATGCTGTCGAGGCGAATGACCCAAACCTATAAGAGTGTTGTTGAGGCGTTTAGCCCAATACCATTAGAATATTAAGCTTTTACAGGTCTTTGACCTACTCACGAATAAATATATATGTGAGTTATGAAATCAAGAAAACTTTCCAATAAATGCGCACAATGCGGGAGAAATCCGCGGGGAAGTAAAATTTCTACGACTAATCAAGTAGCTCGTCAAGTATCTAAAATAGCGAGTGCCTTACTCTATGCGAGTCTAGTCATGGGTCATAATGTGAATTAAAGCAATTAAACAGGCAAGAGTAACTCAAATAGTACAATTAAGGCATGGTGTGAGTCTAAGTCTACCCGGACATAATCAGGAATTTTGCATACGCACGGACACTCGTCACCTCATACGTGCGTAGCTCCCACAACATGTAGCACATAACAAATATAACACATATGGAATAATTTCCCCTTTGCAATGTTAGGCACGAGACTTACCTCGCTCCAAGGTTCCATAACCGGCTCCAACGCCTCTCTAGCACCTCAAACCGATGCCCATCAATCTGAAACTAGTCAAACAACGTATAAACAAATAAAGATAGCTCATAATTAATCAATTTATAACAATTCCCAACTCCGGTCGAAAATCAACAAAGTCAACTATCGGGCTCACGTGCCCTGATTCCAAAAAATTCGAAAATAAACATTACCCATAACACCACAAACTCAAATATCTAATTTATTCCCAATTTCATGTCCAATTTCATGATAAAAATCACCAAATTCTAGGTTTCTTTCAAAATCTCACAATTTCTACCAATTTTCATGTTTAAATCCTTATAGAATCCATGTAATTAACTTACAATATATGGGAATTACTTAACTTGCAATAGATGATGAAAATGCCCCCTTCAAGAGCTCCAAAAATCACCCAAACCATGAGAGAATTGGAAGAAATGAGACAAAACCCGAAATAAATTGAAGTCTGCCCAGGATTTTCCTCTTTGCGAACGCAGAAGGACCATCGCGATCGCGAAGGCCAAAAATACTGCTTTCAAAATTTCCTCTACGAGTTCGCGACCACCGGGTCGCGTTCGTGATGCCTTCAGATCCTACTGCTTCACGTTCATGGTATAAGCACCGCATTCGTGAAGGCTTAATGGCTCCAGGTCCCCCGGCTCCCCCATCCTTCTACGTGTTCGCGACTCCCTATCGCGTTCGCGAAGGTTACCCAACTCCTTCTCAACGTTCGCGAACTCATCATCGCGTTCACGATGAACATTTCCCAAGCATCCAAAAATCCTTCTTTTCGATCGTATAAGTCCACTCGCGATCACGAAGCACGACACCAGCACCAGCAACCAGCAGCATCAAAACACCCAAACTTGGTTCGAAACCACCCCGAATCACACCTGAGGCTCCTGGGACCCCGTCCAATCACAGCAACAAGTCCCAATACCTTATCCAAACTTATCCAAAGGCTCGAAACGCCACGAATAACATCAAAATCATGAATCGACGAGCAAAATCTTTCTTTCACCTTTCAAACATTTAAACTTCGACGAACGTATCCGAATCATACTTAAACATTCCGGAATGATGCCAAACTTCACGTACAAGTCACAAATTACGATACAAACTATTCCAAGTCTCAGAATTCAAAACGGACATCGATAACACCAAAGTCCACTTCATATCAAGCTTAGGAATTTCTAAAACCTTTAAAATTCTAACTTTCCACCATAAGCGCCGAAATGCTCCCGAGCCACGCGATCCTCAACCCGAACATACGCCCATGTCGAAAATCATCATACGAACCTATTGAACCTTCAAATCTCGACTCAAAGGTCGTTTACTCAAAAGTCAAACCTTGGTCAACACTTGAAACTTAAAGCTTCCGAATTGAAAATTTCCTTCTAAATCAAATCCGTGCATCCCGAAATTCAATTCCGACCACACGCACAAGTAAAAATACATGAAGTGAAGCTAATCAAGGCCTCAAACTGACGAACGACTGGTCGGGTCGTTATAAACACCGTTAAGGTACCGGCGGAAACATATAAGGGAAACAAGCGGCCCAACAAATCAAGTCATTCTAACACAAGTCTCAAAACGAATTACTCCGAGATGTCTCATCTCATAATCACAATCACGGGTCTCAACTCACAATCATATGCTCACGCACCTTGTGCCCACATTTCCAATCACAACTGCATGGACAACTCACATGTCAATATCTCAATCTGCCCGGTATGTTCCAAGGCTCACAATCACAATCCGCCCAGCGTGGTCACATGCTCACTATCACAATCTGCCCGACGTGGACACAAGCTTAATATCACAATCCGTCCGGCATGGTCACATGCTCAAAATCACAACTCGCCCAGCATGGTCACAGGCTCAATATCAAAATAAAAGCCGATAATACAAGAATACATAGGCGTGATCGGTAAATGTTATGTTTCGTAACTCGAGAACCAGTATAAGTGGCATGCCACGGTGTATGCTTGTGCGAGTGTACTATTACAGACCAAGTCAACAAGTAATATCAAAGACATCGAGTAGTTCATTAAAAGCAACACAACAGGTCACGTAGGGTGTATGACACACACAAGTAGAATCACATTAACATATGAATATCATCAACATAATACCAGGCAATCACACATCCCGGACATTGCCACCCTTATCTCTCTAATAGACACTCGTATCACTCTGATAGCCACCCGTATCACTCTGACACCCGTATCACTCCGCATAATATCCACCCTTATTGCTCCGCCCAGATAATAACATAATAGCCACCCGTATCACTCTGTACAATCAACAACAATGAGATGCCACCCTTAGGCCCTCGCATAACAACAACAGTGAGATGCCACCCTTATGCTCCGCATAACAACAACCAATCCACACAACAATTCACATGTGCTAACATCAAAACAACACGACACATCAACTCGTACCACAAATGCCCATAGGCCACCACCTTTATGAAAGAAACAACAATATCAATATTTCCACAACAAATATCCCACGGCTCAAACACGATGTGCATAGAATCTTAATAACAACAAAATGAACGGGAAAGTAACTCAACTATAAACAACACCCCTTTTAAACACAACTTCAATTAAAATAATGTAATACATACTCACGCTCTCAGAGTACTCAATCTCACTGTCTCACACTCAATCACTCGGGAATCGATACCTGCGCTCACTGCGGGTATGTTAGACTCCGTAGGGGCGGATCCTGCCTAAGCTCTATTATAAGCCAACATGGCATGCTACGGCCTGCAGCCCGATCCCATCATGAATCAATAAAACATGTTACGGCGTGCAATCCGATCCCATCATGAATAAATAAAGCCTACTGCAGCATGCAACCCGATTCCATAAATATCACTCACAATCAGGCCCTCGGCCTCAACTCAGTCATCAATCTCTCTAGTCTCTGGGGCTCAGAAATCTCATGCCAATCAGCCTAAAGAATGATACACGATATAACAATAAATAATAACAAAGATTGAGATATGATATGAAAATGAATTAATATGACTGAGTATGTAATTGCAATTTAATCAAATAAGTCAATAGCAGAAATGACCTCAGTGGGTCCAAACAGAATAAGCATATAGCCTAAACATGGTTTCTAATATGGATCACAGCTCAATTACCCTAGCACGTAGAACTTTCATGGATAGAAACAAGATTTAGTAACTACACAGTACCACCGAATCAACCGAGTCATAATACACACGGTGTACGCCCACACGCCCGTCACCTAGCATGTGCGTCACCTACATACCAAACATATTACACGTATTTTCAGGGATTCATAGCCTTAGCACAAATTTTAGAAATGTTACTTACCTCGAAAAAACCGAATCCAATATTGAGAAAGCCAAACAATACTCTAGAAATGCCATATCGCGCGTCCCGGCCTCCGAAAAGCTCGAAACTAGCCAAAAGCAACTCAAGAACATCAAATAATTCCAAAGGAAACAAACCCAATTGATAAAGGTCAAATCTTTAATTAAAAGTCCAAAGTCAACCAAAAGTCAACAAAAGTCAACGTCGGGCCCGCCTTGGATTCGGGCCTGCTTTGGATTCCGAATCCAAGCTTACCCGAACCAATAAAAGCTCACACAAATAAAAACCAACTCAATCGGATTCCGATAGCTCAACAAATTCGCCAAAACATCGCTCTTGGGTACATAACCCAAAAGTCCAACTCAAACTAGTTGGGTCCCATATCTCCCGAAATACTCCTCCAAAACTTGCCGAATTCGAGTATGTTGTTCTCCTAATATAGGAGAACAAAATCCCAAAAGGCCTCGAGAAATAAACGCCTCTAACTCATTTTCAATTTTAAAATTTAGGACATAACCCTAGGTCTTGATTTAAGGAATTAAATGGGTTTTCAAATAAAATCATGGGTTAAAGCTTAAACAAAGGGAATGAATTAAAGGGAAATACTTAGGTTATGGTTTAAACCTTACACCATGGAAGAAACTAGAAGAACATCCTTGAATTCTCCCAATCTCAAACTTTGAAGATGAGAAAAACTCCAACAACATTAATAGCCAAAAATGGCCAGTTGTTCTGCCTAGTTGCTTGTGCCAAACGATCCCAAAACTCGCTTTTGATGCCTCCAATGGATTCTTCGTGAAATTACACTCAAGTTAGGATTTTGAATCACTCCAGTTGACCTTATATTGAAGGAGATATGTTGGTTTCAATAGTTGGAAATAGTGCAGATTTTTTAAATACGAATTCAGTGGCAATTTCGTAATTAATCTGAAAAAAATCTAGCAACCCATTTCATAGAAAAATGACCATAAATTCCTCATACGATGTCGAAACTTGATGATTTCAATTGCTATGGTTCCAAAATTACAACATGGATATAATGGTTTAGTCGAAACACAAAACAAATACCGTTTGCTCAATATTGTAACCTTTATGCTTAAATCGACGTCGAAGTCCAAAACAGTCACCATACAATCCAAACCTATCCAAAACACATCGGAATTTAACCAGACTTTGTGGACATGTCCAAAATCATCATACAAAATTATTAGAATAATTAAAACCCGATTCCGAGTCTGTTTACCCAAAAGTCATACCTTGGTCAACTCTTCCAACTTAAAGCTTCTAAAACGAGAATCATTCTTCCAAATCAATCCCGAGCCGCTTGAAAACCGAAACCAACTATACACGCAAGTCATAATACATAATATGAAGCTACTCAAAGTCTCAAACCACCGAATGGAAAGCTAAAGCTCAAAAAGACCGATCGTGTTGTTACATCATCCCCCACTTAAACATACATTCGTCCTCGAATGTGCCAAGAGTCGTTCCAAAGCCATCAAATCACCATGTACCCTCACCATACACATAACCATGGGTGATCCCATGTCATCCCAATCCATATAAGCCAGACAACACCACCTAACAGAGGATCCTTACTTCAACCTTAGTCCATAACCCTTAAAACCAAAATCCCCAATATCCAGAACTCATTATATGACTCGATTCTTGCATCTATGCACCATATAACTAAGAACAAGCTGTATCAATCGAAAACCATATCTCAAGACATAAACAATTGATATACCACATAGCTCAAATACTCATAGCAATATCTTCCGTCCGCAATAGCTGCTCGATAACCAACCCGACACCGATAACAACCCTCATATCAACTAAAATCTTGTTCTGAACCTTCGAACGCTGCCAGTGATAAAAGAAACATACAAAAACTCATAATCACCCATCAGATTAATAAGTCGTGGAGCTCTCTTGCCCGATAAGAACCATAGCCAAAATCTAAGCCGACTAGTGACACAATTCTTGCAAACATACCTTAATCAAATCCGATGTCACTCATTTCAGGCCCAATAACCTCACCTTATCCAGTACAAACAACTCGACCGACCTGTCACACAAATCCTACTTAGAGCCACATACCCGCAATCTGTGCACCAACGAACAATAACTCAAATATACCCAATGATGGAAAGAGAATGGAAATGAAGAAATCAGAAATCATCCCGCCAGATCAACAAATACCACTACGAAGTGCAATGCTATCAACCCACCACACAAGGGTAAAAAGATAACACACGAAATAAGCACAAAGGATCATATCCTAGCATAACGCTGCTGCAATGCATGACCCTATCCGAAAACCAATCCATATGAAACCTCAAGCTACAACGCTCAAAATCAACAACCACACGCAATTTGACATCAAGTACACGAAGTGCCTGACCATAACCATGCAGAAGCGAATAACACAATATACCACAGCCCGAAAAGACCATAACCAAGGCTCAATCAAGCATTTAACACCCCAATAACCATTTCGCTCGAATTCCGCTATAAGGCCCAAACAGAAACACATCGGGTGTGCATATAACCAATAAATCACATACCCTCGTAGTATAAAAGAGTAACACATAGGACATATTAGAAGACAAATAAGCTCAACTCTAATCGAATGATACACCTTTCAGCAATAACGGTGCTGAGTCAACAAATCCGACTCGGTGTAGAATACACATCCTCATTGGGCCTACCAATGGGCCCCCAAATAAACTCCGGTAATCCCTAAATGGATAAATGGCCCTCGAAAAGTCCAATGACCTAACCATAGCACGTACTATCATCTAGCTAAATTTGGCTACATCTTCACAGTCCGCAACCCCGAAACAATCTGCTTCTGAGAACTCCTAGTCTTCAAATCCATAGAACACATGAATCACCATAGCCGATCACAACTCCACCACTCGAATGACTAACATATCTCTCATACATAATCATCCCCACGAGAAATACTTCTATAATTCTTCTATGCCACATAGCAAAATTTGAACATCAACAGTCGATCAACCAGGCGAGTACCGCAATACCAATGAAGCATCTGTAAGTCAAACACAGTGCGCCTTCTAAAATGCACATCCTTCTCAGGCAATACCAAGTAGTAATAACATTCATCTAGTCATCTAAAACTATCCATGTTGTCTAAGAATTCATGACTTTCCCTTCAAAATTAAATCGTGACCTCGCACATGCAAATCTCAATCCCACACAATACACCGCATCTATCATGCCATTATATGAAAAGCATGAGAATCTCATAATCAACTGTGAGTCAGCAGTAGAATACTTAACCAATCAGTCAGAAACCTTACATTTGATCTCATCTAGGAGAAAGTCACAATACGCAACATGCTCCTCTCATCGGTATGAAATACCCATCTCAAATCGTGGTAGAAACCATCGAGAACTCTTTGAAACCCATGTGCACATAACCAAGCCATCAGAACTGAAGCTCTCTAACTCAACCAAGCCAAGCAGGTCGTAAAACCCAAGAGTAATACGGCAAAGCACTGTAGAGACTTACCACATCATAAGTACCCAAAGAAGTGACTATATCCATTAACGTGATAATCCAACCTACTACCAAGCTGTCCTATTTCTCCGAGTTCCTTCCGAATTAGCCTCAAGTTAACACTTCTCCTTGCCAAAACACCATGATCCTTACCCAAAGCTCACCAAAATAGATCCTAGCATAAAACCACACCGCCCTAAGACCCATAAGTCGTTGTATTCCCTCTTAGCACCCCAAAAGTACCACAATCAAGACACCCACTCTAAAGAGGCCTTATGAATCTAAAATTGTTTTTTTTACCTTCCTGATACTGAAATGTAGAATCCATAATGATATAGAAATACAACGAATCTCGACCCCATTCAATGCAAATCCCAAATTCTAGCCATATACAAATCAAAAAAATCCTCAAATGCCACCTATGAATCTTAAACTCCTTAGAACTTCCTCGAGAGTCATCCACCCTATTCAAATCTCAAATGAAACGCCCAAACGAGCCGAACGATATGTGCTCCATTAGCACACCAACACCCAAAGAAGTAATCCACAACTTTAAGCAACCGAGCGAATCCCTTTTCTAAGTACATTACATCCATCACGAACAACAACCCTAAACCATTTCCAAGACTTCCATATGTCCATAGGGTGTAATACATCATGCATCCAAAAATTCCTTACTCAAGTCATCTTTGAAATCAGCCTCTTCAGGTCATAATTGATTCACAAGTATGCCTCAAACCGAAATCAATACAACACATAACCATGCAATCGAATTGCCGATGACAGACTCCTCCACTGGCTTAAAGCCATAGAACAAACATTCGATAACTCACAATAACCATACTCTATTACTTCCATAATCCCACATTGAGATTCAACTAAATTCTTTACAAGCTCATGCAACACAAACCATAAAATACTTCAAATCATCCGCTAAGCCCGCATTCATCCTCGTGACAGTCAGGTCAACTTTCTCAACCGATCAAACTCAATTCGCAACACATGTATATCCCACTGGTAGAAAGAGACTCTCCACCCAACATCATAAGGATCACACATACGTAAATTACACCGCAGGTGATAACCCACCTACTTAGCCTCAAACTGACATCTCTCTATACCCTTTCGTAGCCACAACTACTACCCAATCACTTAGTCTTCCTAAGTTTGAGCTCATCAATAAGACAAGAGAATCTACTTCGTTCCACCAATAAACAACATGAAAGATCCCTCAACACGATCATAACACGAGACTGTACAACACATCGAAATAGAATTCAAGCATCCGATATTCCTTTTTACATCCCAAGAAACCCCTCTCGCCCCATCCAAACCATCTGAACGCATACCACAATCACGTCTTACTCATCATATAGTCGTCCAACCACTCAACGGGCCATAAATCCCACCCATAGGGACGCTACCGGACATATAAGTCTAAAAACACATGCTCACAGAACCGGGACCATCGTTCCCAAGCTATGGTTTAAACCTGGCTTCAAGTCCTCCAGACTGGTCCATCAAGAAAACACAGAAAGCACATCTCGTACCCCATCCATAGAATCGTAAGCTGTCGATGCACAACTGATACCAAGCGCTCACATACACATACGAGTGAGTGGAAGAAATTACAAGAGGTACGCTTCAAGCTGAATTAATGTCGCACGATTACGAATGAAAGATGGGAAGCTTATCCTAAATGCCCTGTAGCCCCTCGAAGATAGGTATGGAAGTCATCGTATTGATCTGCAAGACTCTACTAGACACTTGCTCATGACTCATAGAACCTATGAACCAAGAGCTCTGATACCAACTTGTCACGACCCGAAATCCAACTAGTTGTGATAGCATCTAACCCAACCAGCTAGGTAAGCCAATAAACAATAAACCACAATATCATGATAATGATAAGAGTCAAAAATGAAATAACTGAATTTTATTGAACTCCCCAAGGACTGGTAGTACAAATCATGAGCTTCTAAGACTTAGAGTTTACAAAGTTGGTATGAAATAAATACATCATCTATTCAAAAGGTACATAAAAGGATTTATAAATCTAAAGCTACCAAGAACAAGAAGAAGTTATAACCGGAACACAGGTGTATCTTCAATGCCAGCTCCCGCCATACACAGCAACATTAGCTCCAAAATCTGTACGCAAGGTGCATAAGTGCAGTATGAGTACAACCGACCCATGTACTCAACAAGTAAGAAACCTAACTTTAGGTTGAAAGCAGTGACGAGCTTGGACAATGGTAAGAGTCCAACACCAATTTCCAAGAACAACTCGTAATAATATGATGAAAGTAGTACAAGCAATAACTCAAAGATATGATGCTCAGCTCGTTCATAGTTATGGAAAATAGGCATGCTTTTCAGGTATAACAGAAAAACCCAAATCTTTCACCGAAATCACAAAGTATAAGTAAATTAGAAAACTGTGATTTTGCCCAAAAACTTTCAACAACAGATAAGATATTTCATTCTCAGATAGCATGAGGAAAGTACATCTCTATGCCTAAATGTCAATGTGCATGTGAATTCATCAATGTCACAAAATCGTGTAGCATGAGGAAATGCATATCTAGGCCTACATGCCAAGTATGCATGTCAAATGTAATGCATCATAGTGATGAGCTCATGTACCCACACTCTTAGAGTACTCAATCTCATTGTCTCACACTCAATCACTCGGAACTCGGTACCTGCGCTCACTACGGGTATGTCAGACTCCGGAGAGGTGGATCCTGCCCAAGCTATAATATAAGCCGACATAGCATGCTGCGACCTACAGCCCGATCCCATCATTAATCAATAAAACATGTTGCGACGTGCAATCTGATCCCATCATGAAATAATAAATCCTGCTGCGGCATGCAACCCGATTCCATAAATAACACTCACAATCAGGCCCTCGGTCTCAACTCAATCATCAGTCTCTCTAGTCACTCGGGCTCACAAATCTTATGCTAATCAGCCTAATGAATGATACATGATGTAACAATAAATAATAACAGAGACTTAGATATGATATGAAAATGAATTAATATGACTGAGTATGCAATTCCAATTTAAGAAAATAAGCCAACAACAGAAATGACCTCAGTGGGTTTAAACAGAATAAGCATATGGCCTAAACATGGTTTCTAATATGGATCACAACTCAATTACTCTAGCACGTAGAAATTTCACGGATAGAAATAAGATTTGGTAATTGTACAGTACCATAGAATCAACCGAGTCATAATACACATGGTGCACGCCCACACGCCCTTCACTTAGCATGTGCGTCACCTCAACACCAAACACATAACACATATGTTCAGGGATTCATACCCTCAACACCAAGTTTAGAAGTGTTACTTACCTCGAACATGCCGAATCCAACACTTAGCAAGAAAAACAATACTCCAGAACACCATCTCGCGCATATAGACCTCCGAACGGCTCAAAACTAGCCAAAAGCAACTCAAGAACATCAAATAGTGCCAAAGGAAAGAAACTCAATCGATAAAGGTCGAATCTTTACTCAAAAGCCTTAAGTCAACCAAAGAGTCAACAAAAGTCAACACCGGGCCCGCCTTGGATTCCAAATCGAAGCTTACCCAAGCGAATCTCGAACCAATAAAAGCTCACACGAACGAAAACCGACTCAATCGGAGTTAGATAGCTTAGCAAATTCGCCAAAATATTGCTCTTGGGTGTTCATAACCCAAGAGTCCAACCCACACTAGTTGAGTCCCATATCTCCCAAAATACTTCTCCAAAACTCCCAAATTCGAGTATGTTATTCTCCTAATATAGGAGAACGAAATCCCAAAAGGAATCGAGAAATAAACGCCTCTAACTCATTTTCAATTTTAAAAATTTGGGATATAACCCTAGGTCTTGATTTAAGGAATTAAATGGCTTTTCAAATAAAATCATGGGTTAAAGCTTAAACCAAGGGAATGAAGAAGAGAAATACTTAGGTTATGGTTTAGTTCTTACCCTATGGAAGAAACTTGAAGAACATCCTTGAATTCTCCCAGTCCCAAACTTTCTAGATGAGAAAACCTTCAACAATATTAATAGCCAAAAATGCCCAGTTATTCTGCCTTGTTTCTTGTGTCAAATGATCCTGAAACTCGCTTTTGATACCTTCAATAGATTCCTCATGAAATTCTAGTCAAGTTAGGCTTTTGAAGCACTCCATTTGACCTTATGATGAAGGAGATATGTTGGTTTTAATATTTGAAAATAGTGCAGATTTTTTAAATACGAATTCAGTGCCAGTTTCGTAATTAATCTGTAAAATCTAGCAACCCAATTCATAGTAAAATGATCATAAATTCCTTATACAATGTCGAAAATTGATGAATTCAGTTGTTATGGTTCCAAACATACGATACAAATATAATGGTTTAGTCAAAACACGAATCAAATGCCGTCAGCTCAATATGGTAACCGTTATGCTCAAATCGACGCCGAAGCCGAAAGCAATTACCATACTACCCAAACTTATTCAAAACTCATCGAAATTTAAACAAACTTTATGGACATGCCCAAAATCATCATACAAACTTATTGGAAGAATTAAAACCTGATTCTAAGTCCATTTACCCAAAAGTCAAACCTTGGTCCACTCTTCCAACTTAAAGCTTCTAAAACGAGAATCATTCTACCAAATCAATCTCGAACCGCTCAAAATATGAAACCAAAAACACGCGCAACTCATAATACATGATATGAAGCTACTCAAAGTCTCAAACTACTGAATAGAATGCTAAAGCTCAAACGACCGGTCGGGTCGTTACATTATGTCGTCATCAGGTTGAGGATTATGTTAGTTACAGATCCTACCTCATTTTTACTGTTGTTTTTCGCATCTATTTATAATTTATTGTATTATTTTATTGGACCACTAGTAAGTGTCGATGTCGATCCCTCGTCACTACTTCTCCGGTGTTAGGCTAGATATTTTCTAGGTACGTGTTGATTTACGTACTCATGCTACATTTCTGCACTAAATTTGCAGGATCTGACAGGTTCGTTTAGTGGTCATCTTGGCCCGTAGGCGCAGCTGCTGAGAGGACTTATGGTGAGCAGCATTGCATGCTACGTGTCGCAGCCCATAGAGTCTCCATCATATTTATTTATTTTATCCTGTCTAATTTACTTAAGACAGATGATGTATCATTATTGTACTCTTTATTAAATGCTCACGCACTTGTGACACCGGGTTTTGGGGATATTCTAGTTGATGTTAATGGTTTTGATTTAATATTGTCATAATTTAATTTATGTCTTACTAAAAGTGCATGCAATTATGATTTCAAATGCATTAATTTCCTTATTTAATAAAAATTATGATATCAAAAGTAATAAAATGAATAATTAATTAGATGGATCACCGTTGGCTTGTCTAACGGCGACGTTGGGCGCCATCACGACGTATAGTGGGTTTTGGGTCGTGACATTAGGTTTTATGCTCCTAGCAGAAATGAGTTTGCTGAGCAATACTAATAGCATTCATGATGCTTGGAATTCTAGAGGCAGTCTCCTTGTTTGATCTTTTCTTCTCTACCGCTTTCCCCCATTCAAATGACCAGCTCCAGATTTCTCTCGCGAAGAGCTCTTATTCCTAATGCTTTGATTCTCTGCAGTTTTGATATATTTTTCACCATCAATGAGAGAAATTTCAGCAGGGTTTTGATTTAAAAGGCAAGGAAGATTCTTTTTTGGAATGGTACTGACAGGAAGTACAGTTATAGGGGTACTGTTGTCATCCACGTCTGACTTAGAAGCATTATAACTATCAATGAAAGCACCATAGAACTTGATGTACCAACAATTCCTCTTGAAGTATTATTTTCATCATCAACGAGAGCAAGGTTGTAACAACCTGAACAGTCGTTTTGAGCAATTGCGTCTTGCTCGATAGTTTACAGGTATGAGTAGCTCTATATGATGCATTATGACTTATGTGAATCGTCGGTTTTGGTTTTCAGGTTATCCGGAATCGATTTGGAAGAATGAATTTCAGTGTTGAAGCTTTAAGTTGGAAGAGTTGACCAAGTTTGACTTTTGTGAATTGGACCCCAGAATGGAGTTTTGATGGTTCCATTAGGTCCGGATGGTTATTTTGGACTCGGACGTATGTCCGGATTTGCATTCCGATGTTTCTAGAAGGTTTCGGCAGAAATCGGCAAAAATTGGAAATTGAAGGTTTGGAAAGTTCATAAGCTTGACCAAGAGTTGACTTTGATCATATCAAGTTTGGATTATGGTTCCGGGAATTTGGATAGCTTCGTTATGTCATTTGGGACTTGTGTGCAAAGTTTGAGTTCATTCCGGACTGATTTGATATGTTTCAGCGCGAGTTTTGGAAGTTAGAGGTTGATTTAAGTTTTATTTGAGGTGCGATTCATCATTTCGATGTTGTTATGTATTATTTGAGGCCTCGAGTAGGTCTATATTATGTTATGGAACTTGTTGGTATATTCAGACAAGGTCCCGATGGGCTCGGGTGAATTTCAAATGAGGTTCAGATCATTTCGTTTCATGTTGCATTGCTGAAGGTATGCTGGTTCTGGTGTTTCCGCATCTCCGGAAGAATTGACGCAAACGCGAGTCCACAGATACGGAAAATTGGTCGTAGAAGCGCAAACGGGCTTGGCTGGAGATCATCGTAGATACGGAGAAAGAGGCGCAACTGCATGTGCATAGAAGCAAAGACTTGGGCGCAGGAGCAGATGTTTTCCGCAGGTGCGAAGAATCATTTTTCTAGCTTATTCCGCAGAAGGGGGCTTCACGTCGCAGAAGCGATGCTGCAGAAGCGGCTCATTGTTTGCAAAAGCGAAGAGGACTGGGCAGAAGCTTTAAGTTTTAGGGTTTGGTAATTTTTTTCATATTGGGAGCTATGGAGCTCGGATTGGAACGACTTTTAAGGAGATATTCACCATGTGGATTGGGGTAAGTGTTCTCTACTCGGTTTTGGTTATATTTCATAAATCTATCTTTTATTTTGGCAATTAGATGATGAATCTTTAAAGAGAAAATTGGGGGTTTTTGTCTAATCTTCATAAAGTGAATTTTTGAGTTTTGAACATCGATTTGGAGCCAGATTTGAGTGAACTATTAAGGTTAGACTCGTAATTGAATGGGTTTTCGCATTTTGTAAGTTTTGTCGGTTCTCGAGGTACGGGCCCAAGTGTGACTTTTGGCCGGTTTTGGGTTTTGATGCAGGATTCGACCTTTATCATTTGGAGTTGTTTCCTTGGGCTTTGTTTGATGTATTTGAATTGCTTTTGGCTAGTCTCGAGCCATTCGTAGGTCGGTACGCGCAGGATGGAATTTTTGGAGCATTTTTGGCTTGCTCGGTATTGGATTTGGCTTGTTCGAGGTAAGTAACACTTCTAAAGTTGGTGCTGAGGGTTTGAAACCCCGAATTACATGTTATGTGTTTGGTGTTGAGGTGACGCATATGCTAGGTGACCGGCGTGTGGGCGTACAATGTGTAAATTGTGACTCCATTATTCCTGTGGTACTGTGTAGTTACCTGTTCTTATCTATAACCATGAAATCTCTAAGTACTAGAGATATTGAGCTGTGATCCATGCTAGAAATCATCCCCAGGCTACATGCTTATTCTGTTGGGACCCACTGAGGTCATATTGATGTTGAATTATTTGTTTAAATTGCAATTTCATACTCAGTCATGCTCATTCATTTCATATTATAACTCAGTCTCTATTATTTTTTATTGATACATCATATCATCATTTTTGGGCTAGTTTCATGACATTGTGAGCCTGAGAGACTGTAGAATTCGTTGACTAAGTGAGGCCGAGGGCCTGATTGTGAGGTTATTGATACTATAGCACGTGAGTTGTCCGTGCGGATTATTGCGCTTGGGCTGAAGGAGCCTCTCCGAAGTCTGTACACACCCCCAATGAGTGCAATTGGTTATATATATATATATATATATATATATATATATATATATATATATATATATATATTTGGATTGGGTTGCATGCCGCAAAGGGCCTTATGGCTATATGTGGATCGAGTTGCACGCCACAATAGGTATTGTACAGTGCTGAGTGATTGTGTGTGTCGAGAATTGAGCATGATGAGTGAGAATGCGAGACAGTGAGATCGAGTACTTTGAGAGTGTGAGTACATGAGTTCATCACTGAGATGCATTTGTATTTGACATGCGTACTTGAGATACATGCATAGAGATGCATTTTCTTCTGCTACCTGGTTTTTGAGTGACATTCATGTTTACACCTGTATATTGGCATGTAGGCATAGAGATGTATTTTCTCATACTATCTGAGAATGAAACATCTTATGTATTGTTGTAAGGTTTTTGGGAAACATCACAATTTTCAAACTTACTCTGATTTTTTTGGCGATTTCGGTAAATGATTTGGGTTTTCACTTATATACTTGAAAGGCAGGCCTATTTTTCTAGAATTGTGAACAATTTGTGCATTTTATCTCTGAGTTACTTCTTTTATTACTTTCATTATGTTGTTATGAGCTATTGTTGGCTATTAGTGTTGGACCTGACCTATGTTCCAGCTCGTCACTACTTTCAACCTAAGGTTAAGTTTGTTACTTATTGAGTACATGGGGTCGTTTGTACTCATACTACACTTCTATACCTTGCGCGCAGATGTTGGATGCTGATGTTGTTGTGTTCGTTGGGAGCGGGATTTGAAGATGTACCTGCGTTCCGATCATAGCTGCCTCTTGTTCATGGTAGCTCTAGACTTATGAAAGATCTGTCATGTATATTTGTTTATCGTGAAAATGGTAATAACAATTAAATTTTATTATGGGATTCTAAAAATACGTGATCTATTTTTATGCTAGTCGTTAAGCAGTTGATGCTATGTGAAAGACTTAGAAGTGAGATAAGAGCTTAAAAACAAGATGTTAATCAAACCGAATAACTGCCAATCGAGGCCTCGAGCTTTCCTATTCTGGGGTCTCGGGGTCGAGTCGGGTGCTCGGCTAGGAGCTATCGGGGGTAATCGATGGGCGACTAACAGTTGGAATAAAATCAATGACGGCTCTTTAAGGCCAATAATAAGCAATAAATGATGAACAATAAATAGAACACAATGAATGTAAGCAATAAATGAAATAATGAACTTGAGGGAATATGTTAGAGAGCAGAGAGAATGTTCTTGTATATTTTAGTATGGAGCAACAGATCCCTTACAAAATGACAAGGATCCCCTTTATATATGGAGAGGAACCCTAACATAGTACAAAATGCATTAATTACAAAGATATGGGGCAGGTATAGCCACCTACTGCCTTGATTTGCTTCTAGACTAGGGCACTAGGCTTTGTCAGTTCTAGTCACGTGCCTTGGGAACTCCCCACGTTCACAGTAAATGTCGGTCTATACTGCCCTGAGGCCGAGCGTCGACGACCCTCGAGGGAGGAAACTCGACTGTAGTCTCGAGCCTTCGAGACATGTTTTTAAGGTGTCGTGATGACGGGAAATTGGACCCTCCGATTTTATCGTGTACAGATAGTCCCCGCGTTTCTTAGAGTGGAACGATAAGAAACGACTTTGATATCCATCTCTTGGAACTTCCCGTGATGATGTCATATTGATGATGTAAGCCTTTGGGATAACCGAGGCGTCCCGTCGGTTCATCTTTTCAGTGTCATTCAATGTACTGCCGATTGTGATCCTCCAGAGTGACAATATTGCCGTCAATTCAGTTCCCAAAAAATGCATTGATTGCGCCTGCTGATACGTCTTTCAGGGGCATTAATGGGGCCGCCGGTTACGCTGCCACCCCCTATAAAAGGGAACCTCCTGGAACCATTTCCTTATTCAAGTGATTTCAAATATCCTTCCACCTCTTCCTTCTCTTCTTCCTCATCCATTTATATCTCTCATGTTTGAGCCCCGCGGCCTTAGGGCCGCGTGGCGGCATTCTCACTAGTCATGCCGCGGTCTTTTCCTAGGGCTTTCCCTTACTGAGCGAGGTTACATCGGCTCATCGTCGCTGTTGTTGTTGTTGTTGTTGTTGTTGCTGCTATCGTCATTGGCTCGAGGTGATGAGATAGGGGGGCCGACTTCTTCCCTTTTGCTTTCCGTAGGGTGAAGCGGCACCTCTGGCTGGTAACTTGCACGGCACAATGTCCCAAGAAGTGGACTCACTATAGCCATGCAAGTAAGGCCGACGCTCGCCAAGTGTTCTACCGGGCCGTGATCTTCTTGGCCTGGTAGAAGCCTTTGCTCTTTGGTGGGCTATGGCATTTTTTCATCCCTTTCTGCTTCTCCCACTTTCCTCTTCTTCATATTCTCCCTTGGAGATACCACTTTGGAAGACCGAGACAAGAACCCCAAGGAGATGGCGCTTGAAGATACTGCCGTCGAGGATGCACCCCCGAGAATAGATTAGGCTCTGGGCTTTAATTATATATGTACACCCTTTTGCTTCTTTGTTTCTGTGTAAGGACCCTTCGTGGGCTTTTGTAATCATATGTAAGGACCTCTCGTGGGCTTTTGTAATCAAGTGTTTATGAATATAAAGATGTTTCTTCAATTTGTCTTTGGTGTATGCTATATTTCCTCTTATCTATGTTTGTGAAGAATCTGAGTGCATGACCCCACCGATTGGTGCATATATCGAGCCCAGATGCGAGTATTTCTTCTGACCTTTGATTGATTAACATGGCCCACCGTAGAACCCTTTGTCGTTCCTTGGGCCGAGCCCGGACTGGACTGATAAACTCGGGTCATCGGGACCCTGATTTCGAGTTGAATACAGACTGCCTGTAGGCTTTCGCGAGCAGTCCTTGAGTGGGGGTTTGCTCAAATTCGGGTCACGTAGAAACTCATTCTGAATTTGGTGTAGATAGACTTAAGGCGTTGTAGATAGATCCTGGATGAGGGTTTACCCGGGTTTAGATGGTACCCCGAGGCCAAACTCATATGAGTAGAAGCGCTTATTTTCTTCTTAAGAGAAGCCCTCGAGATCGGGTACCATCTCGGGACTTGTAGCACAAGAATGGTTTCTTCAGACCGGGCCAACACCCTATCAAGATTCTTCAAATACTCATCAAACGAGTCACCCACAAAACTGAAGTCGTCCATGAACACCTCCAAAATGTCTTCCACCATGTCAGTAAAAATGGCCATCATACACCGCTGGAATGTAGCCGGTGCATTACACAACCCGAATGACATGCTAGAAAAGGCAAAGGTACCATATGGGCAAGTGAAGGTAGTCTTCTCCTGATCTTCCGGAGCAAGAAAAATTTGGTTGTACCCAGAATATCCATCCAAGAAACAGTAGAAGGCACGCCCAGCAAGTCTATCTAGCATCTGGTCAATAAAAGGCAATGGAAAGTGATCTTTGCGGGTCACTTTGTTCAACTTGTGGTAATCCATGCACACCCTCCATCCGGTGACAATCTTGGTAGGAATCAACTCATTCTGTGCATTGGTGACCACGGTCATACCACCCTTCTTTGGCACACATTGCACCGGCGAAGTCCAAGAGCTATCAGAGATGGGGTACACAACCCCGGCATCCAACCACTTGATCACCTCCTTTTTCACAACTTCTTGCATTGCCTCGTTCAACCTCCTTTGATGTTCCAAGGAGGGCTTTGCATCATCTTCAAGAATAATCTTGTGCATGCAAAAGGCGGGGCTTATCCCCCGAATATCAGCTAAGGTCCATCCAATTGCCTTCTTCCATTTTTGGAGCACCGCCAATGTGGCATCTACCTACATGTTAGTAAGACAAGAGGAAAGAATAACTGGCAAAGTTGAACTAGGGCCTAAGAATTCATACTTGAGGTGTGAAGGCAACGGCTTCAACTCCAACACGGGAGGTTCCTCGATTGAGGGCTTTGTTGGTGGAGTCTTCCTATTCTCAAGATCCAAAAAGAGCTTCCGAGGCACATAAGAGTAAGAGCCCATTCCATGTAAAGCATTAACACACTCCACCCGGCCTTCATCCTCATTTACATCAAGATTCAACAATACCGCCTCTAGAGGGTCCTCCACATTGATCATTGCACTAGTATTATCAATTATCACTGCCGTGACAAGATCCACGAATGAGCACACTTCAGTACAGTTGGGCTGCTTCATTGACTTACACACATGAAAGACCACTTTTTCATCACCCACCTGGAAGGTGAGTACCCCTGCTTCCACATCAACTAAGACCTTCCCAGTAGCAAGGAAAGGTCTTCCCAAAATTATAGGCACCTCAAAATCGACCTCACAATCGAGAATCACAAAATCAGTTGACAAGATAAATTTGTCCACCCGGATAAGAACATCATCAATTATACCCAAGGGCCTCTTCATCGATCTATCCGCCATTTGCGATCTCATGGAAGTCGGCCTCGGTTGTCCAATACCCAAAGTCTTGAAAACTGAGTAGGGCATCAAGTTGATACTCGCCCCCAAATCACATAGAGCTTTTGCAAAGTCTGCACTCCCAATAGTGCACGGAATGGTGAAAGCACCGGGATCTTCTAACTTCGGAGCCATTGAATGCACTATAGCACTAACTTGGTGGGTCATCTTGATA